>NC_041397.2:113729767-114029767 GCF_900747795.2 Erpetoichthys calabaricus
AATGGTTAGCGTCATCCACTTCCTGTTTTGTCCAAATTTGTGTATATAATCCAAAAAGCCCTAGAGTTTGTAACCAGTAAGAAGTAATTGTGCAAAGAAACAATCTTTTTTCTGTCCTTTTCACCTTGATCCTCAGCTTGCATTTTGTGTACTTTTGCTGGTTTTTGACCTTTTTGCTATGCCCACAATGATGATTTTTAGTTTCACTTCCTCAGATTGTTGATCTCCTGATTTTGACCTTGGTCAGTTTATATATCTTCTTTCTATCCCATTCTTTATTCAAATGGCTGCCATTTTTTATAAGCAGTACACATGTTTGAAGAGAACTAGCAAGCAAGTCCTCTTTGACATTTGCTGTTTTTCATTTGGGTCCCAGTTCAAGTCTACTCAGAAATATAGTTATCTCCATTTTCTGTGAAAAAATCATATTAAAATTATTTCTCAACCAACAATAAAAACAATGTGTAGAGAATAACAGATGGAAAATGATCATTTTTTCAGAGGAGCATTCTTTAATATTTCATTTCTAACACAGTAGTTACAACATAATTGTTGTAAATCACTTGACAGAAACGCTTTCAACAGCGACTGGATTCTTCCTAGATCTCCTATTTAGATATTCCTCTGGGACAGCAATGCTTAGCTTCTCACATCTGACTAGATTGGTCCTCAAGAAGGTGTGTCTGTTATGTGTCAATTATTTTTTATTACTTTATGTAGAAATGCTTTGATTCTGTATAAAGATGATGTCTGATGCTTGTACAAAGGAATCACCTTATTAACTTTATGTTTAAATACTTAAAGTTTTACAGAAATGCCAAGAAATGACACTTGAGACAAGCAGCTTTTTACTTTATTTATTTATATCTCTTTCTCTTTACTAAACAGCTGCTGAGTGTTGAACTCTTTTCTGCCTTAATATGATTCATTTTGTTCTTGTACATGCTTCTGTGCATGGCATTAATAATCAAATCAAAGAAGAGCAAATCTCTTCTTTAATGAGATTGAGCTGTACTAATCAAAGAAAATCAGGGTTGATCCTAAATGTCTGACAGAGTGTGCAATTGTAAATATTTCTCTCAATCCTCTGTTTATGCACTGTGACTGAGAGTTACTGATAGTAATAATTAAAGTCTAACACTGAACATGCTGTATATTGTGTAGGGTTGCTGCAACTCGGAAAGAGTTGTTAAGGTGCACATAGTACCATGGTGGAAAAGGGAGTGTAAATCTACACATCACTGTGGAAAGAAATACGCCATCTAGGCATACTGAGTGTCCTTACTGAACCCTGAAGGCACCAGGTGAAAACTCAATGGAGACTTTTCACGAGACTGGAAAACTTTTTGAACTATCATCTAAGGATGCTAATTATCAATTTTAGAAAATATCACAGAGCATACTTGATTCATCAATCATGAATGGAAGTCAGAAAATGAAATAATAGTTCAGAACAGACCATGGATTGGAAATGACTTCACTTCTACCTGGTCTTGATAGTTTGATTATGGTGAAGTATCTCATTTGCTTCGGTTACCTTCAGAGCTATATTTCTAAACAATTGTGCTCCTTACTGAGTTACTTAAGTCATATTAGTCTAAGGGGAGCAGTGAAACAAACAGAACCCAAAATTATTACTCTCACAGTAATTATAAATAAACCTAAATGAATCTCATCTGGAAAAGGGATGCTGGGACCCGCTTCTGGAATTTGGCCTGGTAATCATATACTCTGGCGAGTGCTCGGTTGGATGCTTTGTGACTACATATGCAACTGAGCTTAGCCTTAAAACACTGTGTGGTGACACCCTGTGAACTCACTATCCACAACTAAGAGAGTGAGGATAAGGTTTAATGTTGATCAGGTGACTGGCACGAATGGGAAATAACAATAAATAAATAAATTTGAATCATTATTTTCCTCATTTTCTATTTCATTTACATGTTTAATTTCTAATAAGCATGTTAGTGTACTGCCAGTGTTTCTGGAAAATACAAGGATGCCTAAAGATTACAGAATCACATGCTCAGGACAGTAATTCCCTCTAAGATGCAGTGGCATGTAAAGCTCCTCAGTCAGTTAAAGTTGGAATTTCTAAAGGTGTTTCGGTGGCAATAATAACTAAATCTTAAGAACACTCAATTGTAGTGGCTACTGATAATTTCTGAGAATGTCTTTTTTTTGGATTACATTTTTATTGATAAAATGAAAAAGGAATACAAAATAATAACTGATTTTTGGGCCATGTAAGAACAAAAACAAAACAACTCCCCACCAGCAACACCTTAGGATGGCTAATTAAAAAGAAACACAGTAAGAGATCTTGGGTAAAATCTTCAGACAAAATAGTCCCCACCCCGACACTACATGTGTCAACGTCTATTCCAAATTGAGGAGAGATGTCCAGATGCTGGAGAATTAGTGTAGAACTAAAGTAATTTTTTTGTTTGATTAAAAGATTGTGATCCTCTGTTTTTTTCCCTAATCTATATATTGTTTTGGGGGTTTTGGATCCTAAGAAATCCAATTGTCAAATTTAATTTGTTTCTGTGCATTTTTATTTATGTTAAAAATTATTTGCATTCTTCTGGCAAGGCCATCTTGTTTTTGTATGGGCACCACCATTTTGAGGTGCTTGGTGCCTATTGTTGGTATTGATTGTTAGGTAGGACAACTGGGAGTATGCAACGGTTTAGCGGTCAGTGTTTTGCACTTCCTGGCTATTCATTTCTGGTTATGAACCCTTTTCAGTCCGTTTCACCACAATGTTTGTTTTGGTTCAGTTTACAGGTTAATTATGGGTTAATTCTTGTTTTGAAATTTGACTACTTTTTTCACATGTAGGGCTTTATTTACTGAATTCTCACTCTTCTAATTTTGACCTTGGCTAGTTTATTTTCCAGGATCCACCTCCTGATTCCATTTGTCCTTACACACTCCTGCTGCTCACTGCAGTCACTACATCTTGTGAAGATTTTTTAGTAAAGGTGATTACAGGTGAAATTATAGTACTAAAGTTCTTAATAAAACAGCAATAATAATTGGCAAAATCTACAAAATATTGAGTCTGATTTATACTACCTGAAGCTGTCCGATATAAGATTTCAGTAACTTTTTATTAATACATAACCAACCCAGATTGAAATCTCATACCCTAGAAATACCACAGAACACTTACGCAATTCACATTTCTCCATCTTAATATAAGGATAATTTTGACAGATTTTTGATACTTCCGAAACATGTTAAATATGCAAATCCAAATTGTGTGAATAAATAAGAATATAAACTAAAACAATACTTTCTAAAATGTCTCTGAAAATGCGAACAACTAAACTGCAGCCAGAGTGTTAACTAATCCATAGGGATAACACTATACTCATAATGCCCACTGAAAGTATTAACCACCATTTTCTTTTTATGCCCCTCCATAATATGAATGAGGTTGTACAGCAAGTGCCCAGAACCGTGGAACCAGTGACCTGATGTAATAATGAAAAACTTAATGGCACAGGTTAGTTATTTTTATCTGTAATTTTGTTTAATTCTCCATGATCTATGCAGGGAAGCAGGGTCCCATCCTTCTTTTTTCACCAACTGGGCTACAAGATGGCAGAGTAAATCCATTAAGAAGGTTTTCCTTTATATACTGTATTCCTCCAATACCTGTATTTTATTATTTTTAAAACTACAGGCACAAGATTAACTTTAAAATAGCTTTTTTTGGCTTAAGAGTTGTTGTTGCCCTGGTAGAGTCAAGATGATTTTTTGTTTTTACCACAGACTTGGAACAAACTATTTTACTGAAACACCAAAAAAAAATTATTAAAATTATTGCAAATTAGCAAAATACCCACGCTTCGCAGCGGCGAAGTACTGCCTTAAAATTTTTATTAAGAAGAAAAGTAATCCTTTTTAAACTGAGGGAAAATATACAAATGGTTATTTGTTAAGGATCTCTTTGTATACCACGTTGTCAGTTCGCCCCTCCGGTTGAAATATGACCAAGCTGTGCGCTGAGCTCACTCTTGAGCATGCAACGTACAGTTGGCCATGTGAAAAGCAATCTTGCCTCAAATCAATGCCAACCTTTTGTAGGGTCTGTCCCTGAGACTTATTAATTGTCATTGCGAAGCAGAGCCTTACTGGAAATTGGAGGCGTTTGAATTGAAATGGGAGATCAGAGGGTATAACTGGGATGCAAGGAATAAAAACTCTCTCCCCTGAGCCACTGCCAGTAAAAATAGTTGCCTCAATTAGGTTCTTTTGCAGACACATGACCTGAAGTCTCGTGCCGTTACAAAGTTTCAGTGGCTGTAAGTTTCTTAGTAACATTATTTGGTGCCCCAACCTTCAAAATTAGATTGAATCCTCCAGGCACTCCTGACCATAAAGTATGGAGAAACTCTACCGGATAGTGCACCACGTCTTCCACTTCTACAACTGAATCCACAGACTGATATGTTTTCGGTTGTGAAGGTAGTTCTTGAAGTAAAATGTGGTTTATAGTTGTAGTCATGTCATTTCTTGGTGTCAGGATAGCTCTCTCCCTCAACCATGACACGTCGTTTTCGTGGAGACTTTGTAGATTGGGGTAAACATTTTGAAGAAGGCTTTGTAAGGTATTCACAAGGAGACAAAGATCTGTAGGAATATTTATTTTACAATTTTCTTGAATGAAGGTGCCATCACCTATACTCATCAGAAGAGCAGAGAACTCCCCGGCTTTTTTGTCGCCTTTCAAATGAACCCTCATGTTTATTCTTAAGGTAACAACATTGATTTGTGGCCAGAGGTATGAAGATTTCAGACATGCTTTAACTTCGTCAGCGCGTGTTCCTCTGGGCATGACTGGTAGGGTTTGCCAGAAGTCTCCAGCCAGCATCACTGTCAAGCCTCCCATAAGTTTGTTGGTCTTTCGGATGTCTTGGAGGGTCCTGTCTAAAGCCTCAACACCTCCTCTGTGTGCCATAGTGCATTCATCCCAGACAATATGCTGACAATGTCGCAGCACTTCAGCCATGTTGCTCTGGTTTGATATGTTACGCATGGGGGATTCAGTATGGATGAGGTTCAGAGGCAGCTTGAAAGCTGAATGAGCAGTTCTGCCACCCTCAAGAAGAGTGGCCGAGACAACGGTCCTCATGACTTGCTCATAAACTTTCTTTTGGTCACTATTTAGCAACAGCTCGTTATTTGTGACTATATTGGCCAATTGCGAGGTGTTGTAAGATGTCTCTTTCAAGTACTCGGGATTTGATGTAACTTCTGCCAGTTCTCTGAAAGGTGAAGGTAAACCATAATGATGAAGAGATTGACCTCCAATAGCAATCATGTAGTTTTCAAGCAACTGTAGACACTTGTTATAGATCAAATGTAACCACTGGTGGACTTCTGTTCGTATATGATCTCTTTCAGTCTGTCTCCTAACATCTTCAGCTATGCTGTCTTTATGTTTTTCCCATAGGTTTAAGGGGTTTTCCATTTGGCAGAACACCAGCATGACAGCAAAGAGTTCACGGATCTTTTGAGGTGACCGAGACAGAGCAGCTTCCTGTAGAGTCTCGTCCCAGTTGATATCGTCGTGTAAAAAACCAAGTGCCCTGCAGGCCGACTTATAGGTTGGATATAGGACACCATCAAATGTTCTGAGAGATTTGAAAGACGTGGGACCTGTGATTTTGTTGAGCAGCAGTCAAAGATGGTAGCATTCAGAGTTATTCAGGTGCACAGTGTAGACCCGTCCTAGTACATTAGCTTTTTTCACTCCTGAATGTCCTGGTACAGTGTTCCCCTGTTTCCTCCGACGAAACATGTTGTTTGCCCACACATAATATGATGGAATTTCATTATAATTAAGTTGTTTTGCAAAATCATCGTGGTTGCAAAGGTCAAAGAACGCTAAAAGGGTCATCTGTGGTGGATTGTGTACTTTATCTGCAACATTGCCTTCTGTGAAATAAATTCTTTGTCCATTCTCAAGATGCACAGCAAGATGAATGACCGGAGAGTAACATTCGTGAATGGGAAAACAGAAAATGCGTCAGGCTGTTTCAGAGCTACTAATGTAACGTCCAGCTTCGTATCGAGATACTTCGTCATTTTGATTTTGTATTGTAAATACTGCCTAGTCACTTCCCTTGTTAACATACTTGCAGATGTATTTTACTGAATTGCAAAATTCGACATTGATGTGAGCATTGAAGAAGCGGGACAGCACAGAACTATAAGGGACCACCCATCTGTTGTCAATATTTACTTCATTGATGTTAATTGTGCGCCGGCAGTACAGAGGGTAACCATCTTCTCCGGTCTGGGTTTCTGAGATGAAGGGACACGGGTACTTCTTACTGCATATTCCGTTCATCATGCAGTTGATATTATGAGGTCCACATGGGCCGTGAATCATGGTGGATTTTACTATTTTGTGGAGGGCAGGGTCAGTCTGTGAATCAGGAATTTCCGCACGGATCACTTGATCGATGACAGCTGGCTTAATCCTATCCTTTAGCCACAACAGAATGTGTGCATGGGGAATACCTCGCTTTTGCCACTCTATGGTGTACATGTAGCAATTTCTACAGCTGAAGTCCATCATTTTGCAAATTTTGAGATGAAATACACGACTGATAAGGTCGTGGCAATCGTGAGGTTTTTGACGTGGAAGGAGAACTTCAGTGATGTCAGTCCATTTAGAATTGCAAGTAAATGTGATGAATAAGTCAGGGCAGCCATAATGACGTACGTATGTTATTGTGTCTTGTGTATGCTCGTGCATATAGCAAGGTCCTCCAGTGAACGACGATGGTAATATCACAGCTTGACCAAGTTCCCTTAAATTAGTGTCATTTTTATCAATAGCATCTTTCAAATGGACGTAATTTTCAGCTCGTAGTTTCTTCTGATTTAGTCTGATATAATTTAGTCTTTCGGATTCAATTTTTGCATACATATCAACTAAAAACTGATTTAATAAAGTTCGGAAGAAAGGGATAATATTATCATGATGTTCTGTGATCATAAGCCGGTATGAATAGAAGTTTGCTGCAGAGATGGTTTTCTTCATAGGTAACTTACTGGCAGCATGAACTTGAGGTATAGACACAGAGTAGCCGTCTTCACCATAGCAGAACATGAGGGGATATTGAAGTGCATCATAGGATCTGTGGGTTTCCTTAATGCGTTGCAGTTTATTGTCTCTGCTTTTCAAGACAATATCCCTATTCTCGAACATTTGCCCAACGATGACAACACCAACTTGACGTACTGTAGGTTTATTAAACCTGCCTTTGTGTGCATTTAATGTTTTTTTGTCGGCGTGAATGACAACTTTGAAGTCTTTGTCTTCATCTGAAATATTGTCGATTGCAGAGTGGAAGTCTTGGATGTGTTACAATCATGCAGCATTTTTTGTAATAGCTGCACCAGGGGCGTGTTAACTCCAGAAACATTAGCACACCACATTTGTGCTTCCTTTTCATCGTCCCCGATGAAATAAATTTGCAAAAATTTGTGTTCCTCAGTCTGCATAGGTAAAAGACTACCAATCAAGTGATACACTTGTCCCTGGACTTTAAATGAAGGCATAAAATTTCCCTCAACGATTTGGTTAGCATCAAATGACATCATTTGAAATGTGCTGTTGTACTGTCGAATGTTGTTCAAGAAATGCTCACTTTGAGGATGTTTGCCATTCAACAGGCCCTCAAGAAGGTCAGGAAGCTTATGTAAAGGAGTGAGAGAGACTTTACCACCGTTACAGCACAAACCAGGAGACTCGCATTTCCACCTATGAGCTTGACAATACTCACAGTCAACATCCATGGATCCAATGTGTACTGTTTTGTCAGATTCATAATGTATGTTTGGGTCGTATGCAAATCCACAATCGGCTTTTTTGAGCCAAACCTGTTGTTTTCGTATGAGCCACTTTTCATTATTGGGATCGTACCTAGAAACAGAAGCTCTATTAACTTGTGGATTTGCCTGCGAGTATTTAGCGACAGCATCCCTATGAACTTGTGGATTTGCCTGCGAGTATTTAGCGACAGCGTGTCTATGAACTTGTGGATTTTTCTGCGAGTATTTGGTGGCAGCGTCATGAAGTTGTTTCCGTGTAGCTGCATCAGAAAATGTACGACAACGTCTGACACGCCTCCTTTTTACTGTTTTCTCACAGCTTCCGAAATAAGTACGTACATCGGTTTTGGTTAGTGCAGGGAAGCTGCCTACCAAATTTCGTGAAGATGGGGCCATAAATACGGAAGTTTAACATGGCAGACGTTGTTGACCGTTATGACTGTTACGTGTAGAATTTCGAAATGAAACCTGCTTAACTTTTGTAAGTAAGCTGTAAGGAATGAGCCTGCCAAATTTCAGCCTTCTACCTACATGGGAAGTTGGAGAATTAGTGATGAGTGAGTCAGTGAGAGCTTTGCCTTTTATTATTTAACATGGCGGATCTTGTCGACTGTTATGACCGTTACACGTAGAATTTCTAAATTAAACCTGCTTAACTTTTGTAAGTAAGCTGTAGGGAATGAGCCTGCCAAATTTCAGCCTTCTACCTACACGGGAAGTTGGAGAGTTAGTGATGAGTGAGTCAGTGAGGGCTTTGCCTTTTATTAGTATAGATGACAAAAACTGCCAGAGTGACTTTCATGCTGTTGCAACTATTTAACACAGGAAAACATGATTTGATGTTGCATGTAGAATATCTCCAAGATATAAATGGGAAAAAATAACAGTATTCAAGTTTTTTAAATTATGTCATTGCAGAAATATTTACCTTGACAACTTTGAAAAACGAGTACCATGATGATAAATTAGGACAACTGTGGCATTAACTAAATAAACATTGTTGACGGTAGAATGGTCTCTTATTATTTGTCAAACATCTTATGTCTTATTTTAATACATTAGGACTCACCACTCAAAGAATCTTAAAATATTGTCTATAGTTAACCCTGTCCCTACCCCCATTACAGTTTAATTGATTTTGCACTGCAGTATTTAGAGCTATCTCAAGTTAAATAACCTGTTCATTGTCATAATTTTTAAACTTGAATTGGCAGCATCTTGGATTTGTGTCCAAAGCACAATCCGAAACTCCTAAAATTCCAAAGAACATAATGCAGATAACCATTGACCGTGAATTGCTTTTCTTCTTCTTTTTTTTTGTAAGTGTTGCCATTAATATCAGTAATTAATATAAGCCATGGGTGAGCTATTCTATATCACTGTTTCCTTTCCCATCCCAGCTATTTATGTATGCGTACTGTTAAAATATGGAATGAAAGTCTAGTATTTCTTTTGTATCAGAAAATACAGCATGTTTTTGTATGAGTCATTCTGTTTTATACGGTCTGCTGGAAGTTAATCCTTGTTATTATTTTTAGGATGCACACAAGCTCCCAGGTGGATATGTTATCTGTAGGAGCTCCGCATATTAAGCGTTACTGGGCCAATGGCATGGCGTGGTGCACATTTCAAACCTTCCATATGGCAGATTGAGTTGGAAATGATAATCTGAGCAGCAGATATTTTTAAAGATAACCCAAAATTAAAGTTGTCAGATGCAGCAAGGATCAAAACAATAGAGAAGAGTTCAGTATCCTACAATGTTTTATGGGGTAAAAAAAAAAACTTCAAAGTTTTTTGAGTCAAAGTTTGAATTTATTATTCTTTAAATATTTTGTTCAGTGCTAGATTCTCTCCAGCAATGTCTATTTATAACCTAAACAGAGGCTGGACTCCTCCAAACATACAACTTTATGATAAATGAGATGGCAGCTAATACATCACCTGCCATGTTGTGCATGGTCCATGTGCCTAAAAATATTCAAAATCAAAGCAACTTAAAAAAAGGCAGTGACTATGAGGTCACTGATAAGAAGGATAAAATAAAGGGAAGTAAAAGCAGTAAAAAAAAAAGTCATCTTTTTCTTGAAGCCTGACAGAGCTTGCCTTCCAAGGTGAAGGTTTCAAATGCACCCATTGGGTTTCATTGGGTGTTTTCGTGGAATGTGATGAAGCATAAACATCTCTAATAGGCACCCTGTAATGTTCCTCAGGTCCAGAAATACGTTAATGAGCCAAGTGTTGAAACTGAGGCACACCATGTTGTGAATTAATTATTTTTTTGTATTTGATATTCTGGTTCTCCATCAACAATAACTAACTGAGGGGCTACAGGGATGGAAAAGACACAGTAAAGACATGTTTCAACCTTGATATATGGAATTATTGATCAGTCAGTGACAGTTTGAAAAAGGTCCTATCTGCTTAATAATTCTTAAAGAATCAAAATGCCTTGGGGCTAACTTCTGTGATGGAACCTTCAATCTGCAGTCTCAAATACAGAGCTACGCCTTTTGTCCAGCTTAAAGTTTGGTGAATCTTTTCATTCATGATTATGCATGTGGAGAAATTGATAAACTCCTTAAAGTGAAAGGGACTACTAAGGAGGTGACTTGAAATTGCAGAGATTGAAGTACTGTTTGGGTACAAGTCAAGGGTGATTATGTTTAAGTTAAGTAGCCTAATAGTGAGGCCTTATCTAGAGTACGGTTTTGGTCTCCATATTAGAAAAACAGTCTTAACAATGATATGGAGTCTAGGAAACAGCAGATTCTGTCCATCCATCCATCCATCCTCTTCCGCTTATCCAAGATCGGGTCGCGGGGGCAGCAGCTTGAGCAGAGATGCCCAGACTTCCCTCTCCCCGGCCACTTCTTCTAGCTCTTCCGGGAGAATCCCAAGGTGTTCCCAGGCCAGCCGAGAGACATAGTCCCTCCAGCGTGTCCTGGGTCTTCCCCGGGGCCTCCTCCCGGTTAGACGTGCCCGGAACACCTCACCAGGGAGGCGTCCAGGAGGCATCCTGATCAGATGCCCGAGCCACCTCATCTGACTCCTCTGGATGCGGAGGAGCAGCGGCTCTACTTTGAGCCCCTCCCGGATGACTGAGCTTCTCACCCTATCTTTAAGGGAAAGCCCAGACACCCTGCGGAGGAAACTCATTTCAGCCGCTTGTATTCGCGATCTCATTCTTTCGGTCACTACCCATAGCTCATGACCATAGGTGAGGGTAGGAACATAGATCGACAGGTAAATTGAGAGCTTCGCCTTGCAGCTCAGCTCCTTTTTCACCACGACAGACTGATGCAGAGCCCACATTACTGCGGATGCCGCACCGATCCGCCTGTCGATCTCACGCTCCATTCTTCCCTCACTCGTGAACAAGACCCTGAGATACTTGAACTCCTCCACTTGGGGCAGGATCTCGCTACCAACCCTGAGAGGGCACTCCACCCTTTTCCGGCTGAGGACCATGGTCTCGGATTTGGAGGTGCTGATTCCCATCCCCGCCGCTTCTCACTCGGCTGCGAACCGATCCAGAGAGAGCTGAAGATCATGGCCTGATGAAGCAAACAGGACAACATCATCTGCAAAAAGAAGTGACCCAATCCTGAGTCCACCAAACCGGACCCCCTCAACACCCTGGCTGTGCCTAGAAATTCTGTCCATAAAAGTTATGAACAGAATCGGTGACAAAGGGCAGCCCTGGCGGAGTCCAACTCTCACTGGAAACGGCAATGCGGACCAAGCTCTGGCACCGATCGTACAGGGACCGAACAGCCCTTATCGGGGGTCCGGTACCCCATACTCTCGGAGTACCCCCCACAGGATTCCCCGAGGGACACGGTCGAATGCCTTTTCCAAGTCCACAAAACACATGTAGACTGGTTGGGCAAACTCCCATGCACCCTCCAGGACCCTGCTAAGGGTGTAGAGCTGGTCCACTGTTCCGCGACCAGGACGAAAACCACACTGTTCCTCCTGAATCCGAGGTTCGACTATCCGATGGACCCTCCTCTCCAGGACCCCCGAATAGACTTTTCCAGGGAGGCTGATGAGTGTGATCCCTCTGTAGTTGGAACACACCCTCCGGTCCCCTTTCTTAAAGAGGGGGACCACCACCCCAGTCTGCCAATCCAGAGGCACTGTCCCTGATGTCCATGCGATGTTGCAGAGGCGTGTCAACCAAGACAGTCCTACAACATCCAGAGCCTTGAGGAACTCCGGGCGTATCTCATCCACCCCCGGGGCCCTCCCACCAAGGAGTTTTTGACCACCTTGGTGACCTCAGTCCCAGAGATGGGGGAGCCCACCTCAGTGTCCCCAGGCTCTGCTTCCTCATTGGAAGGCATGTTAATGGGATTGAGGAGGTCTTCGAAGTACTCCCCCCACCGACCCACAACGTCCCGAGTCGAGGTCAGCAGCGCACCATCACCACCATATACAGTGTTGACACTGCACTGCTTCCCCCTCCTGAGACACCGGATGGTGGAACAGAATCTCCTCACAGCCGTCCGAAAGTCGTTCTCCATGGCCTCCCCAAACTCCTCCCATGCCCGAGTTTTTGCCTCAGCAACCACCAAAGCCACATTCCGCTTGGCCTGCCGGTACCTATTAGCTGCCTCCAGAGTCCCACAGGACAAAAGGGTCCTGTAGGACTCCTTCTTCAGCTTGACGGCATCCCTCACCGCCGGTGTCCACCAACGGGTTCGGGGATTGCTGCCACGACAGGCACCGACCACCTTACGGCCACAGCTCCGGTCAGCTGCTTCAACAATAGAGGCACGGAACATGGCCCATTTGGACTCAATGTCCCCCACCTCCCTCGGGATGTGGTCGAAGTTCTGCCGGAGGTGGGAGTTGAAGCTACTTCTGACAGTGGTCTCTGCCAGACGTTCCCAGCAGACCCTCACAACACGTTTGGGCCTACCAGGCCTGACCGGCATCCTCCCACACCATCGAAGCCAACTCACCACCAGGTGGTGATCAGTTGACAGCTCCGCCCCTCTCTTCACCCGAGTGTCCAAGACATGTGGCCGCAAGTCTGATGACATGACCACAAAGTCGATCATCGAACTGAGGCCTAGGGTGTCCTGGTGCCAAGTGCACATATGAACACCCCTATGCTGATTCTGGGACTATACAATATGATTAATGAGGAGAGACTGAAGGAGGTTTAAGAAAACAGAGGTTAAGAGGTAACACGGTCGTTCTAGGTTGTTCAAGGTCTTTAAAACTGTTAAAGGGATTACTACAGTAGATCCCAATTGTTGCTTTAAGATAAACTTTATAATTAAAACTCCACAAATGTTAGAAAGTTTTGTTTCATGGAAAGAACCATAGACACATGGAATAAATTACCAAGTAGTGTTGTGAAGAGCAGGACTTTCGGTACCTTTAAATCTCAACTTGATGTTATCTTGGACAATCAAGGTGAATAGGACAGATGAGCTTGTTACTCTGTACATTTCTACAGCCATTCTGTTCTAAATAAAAATGCAGAAAAAGAGATATACTAATCTAAAAAATGCACAACCTCAATCCCTACATTCATCAGAGTTATATCACAACACAAAATCCAATGTACAGTAGTTGTGACCAACAAGGGTCAAGCACAGACCTGGAAAGCTGTTTTCTTTAACACTAAATAATTTCTACCAACTTATAAAAAATTTTTTGAACTATTCCTCAGAGCAGTGGTTCTCAATCTGTGGGGCGGGCCCCCTTAGGGGGGCGCAAAGTAACAAAAGGGGGGCACGAAGATGTGAAAAAAATAAAACAAGAATCAAAAATATGAAAAATACATCTATTGAAACAAAAACAAATTAACTTAAACTACATTCTGATACTAGAAAAATAAATATAGAGATAGATAAATGTCGATACAAGTTAAGTAGGTATAATAAAATATGCATCTATGATATATCATTAATTAAAAAAGAACAAATTGGTATTAGTGGGCTCCTTTCAAAAAAACGTTAGGGGGGGCGCGATTAAAACTTATGAAAACTCGGGTCGCAAATACTTAAAGGTTGAGAAACGCTGCCTCAGAGGTTGTATTTCACATTTTCCACTTTAAATAATATGAGACCTTTCTTTACTACTGAGGTATGAGAGGTTAGGAGAGATTCTAGATTTGAGAGATAGGCAAACATTTTAAACAAAAATGTTCTGAATGTCGAGCATTCATAAAGCACATGACCTCATTAGATGGCCACCTTTTGATGGCGTTCACATTGTATCTTGTCTTGGATATATTTTAAAGAGTTTTAAACCTGATGTGCATGCCCAGTGTACTATTTGTAGCTATTTTATAGCATGTTTTATGAATAGCTAAGTTTCATCTATCTGAAATTTGAAATGAAAAATCCTTTTACTGTCTTTTCTAATATCATCTAGTAGTGATCTCCTTGACATTTGTTGATAAAAATCTAGAAATACTAACAGCATCTTTATTGAAACTAGCCAGTATCACTTAAAAAGTAGAAATTCCTAGGTGGTATTTACAAAAAGTTATGGTTTGCTGGGAGGTTATATTAATGAGATGCTGTGCATATAAAGATCTCTAAAGGACTGGACGTTTGGTGACTTCCATGGGCTGAATACTGAATAGGCTAAAGAAAGCTGGAATATTATGGTTGTTATATATGGGTAGTCACTAATGGGTTTAAATTTTATAAGCTTTTCCCAGGTGGATCAGAAAATGAACTAATCATTTCAAAAAGCTTTCTAAATGATTACAGCATGGATTGCCACTATTAAATGCAGCATTTCCCCAATACAAAAGAGAATTTCTAAAAGCAAATTTGGATTTTTCAATGCTTTGAAAGTTCCATATAATTCACATATTAAATTACACTATTACAGTCTCCAGCGTAATTCAACGCATAGAGGATTTGTGATTCTTTAACCATAACAACTGGTGTAGCAGAACCAACACCACCCATATTCTTATTTAAGGTGCACTGTGATGAAAAACTTTAAGAATAAATAAAACCACACGATGAAAAATGTTATAAAATCAAAAGTCAAAAAGGCAAGTTGAGTCAGAAACAGCAGCATCCTTAGACAGTTTAAGAACACTAGGCACATGAAGTAAATACTGTTATGACTTTGTCAGGACTTCATTCCTGGCTTTAGTTTCTTTCATTTTTGTTTGATTATTATGTTGTTTTTTGGGAATTATTTTGTGTATTATTTGTCATTAATTATGCTTTTGGTAATGTATTAGTTCTCTATCATTTTCTTATTGCTTTGTCTTCCTTTTATGTCAACATAGTATTATCTGCAGTATCTTGTTCATTGTATGTTGAATCCAAGGGTGCAGGGCCTCTTGACTCTAGAGCTGATAAACAAATTATTGTTCACAAATCTGTAAAGATCAGAAACAAAAAATATTGTGAATCACAATATTTATGCACCTACAGTATCTCTCTGTGTGTTATAGTTCTCATTCGCTCAGAAATTTGCTGAAGCAAATGTACTCCTTTTGTTCATATCTGTGAAAGACTACCCTTTACAAGTCAGCCTCTGAATCTCTCTGGCTCACTAATTCTTGTTCATTCTGGCTTATGTTGAGACTACTGTGATTAAAAAAGCAACATTTTTAAAGACAACCTGAGTAAAAGTAACAAGTGCTAAACCTCTTCAATAACAAGTTTACAGGACAAAACAAAATTCTAAAACATTACACAAACAAATGGATGAAACTAGAAACTATTTTTACTCTATATAAATAAACATTAGAGCCCATCGGGCATATGATTGAACCTTAAATAAATTGGTTGCTGTGGTGCCTAACACCAACCTGTGCATGGACCACATGTCTAGCAGTCCACAGTCAGAGTCATAGCTGCCAATTTCAGTCTAATGATCTTCTGCAGTTGCTGTGTAGGAATGTTAGGTTTGGACCATTAAAGTATTATTATTATTATAGATAGATAGATAGATAGATAGATAGATAGATAGATAGATAGATAGATAGATAGATAGATAGATAGATAGATAGATAGATAGATATTGTCTCCAGGGCAAAATCTGGCTTTTTACAGAAGATTCTTTAAATAAACAAATAAATACATATATTGATAGATAAATAAACACACACACACACATACGTACTATGGTCTGAACACACACCAAAATGATTAAAACGAAAGAAAATGTAAAAAGAAAGAAACTTCTGACTTGGCAGTCCCACTGAGGCATTATGCAGGCATACTCCAGTAGCATTCCAGGATCTCCAGTAGCATTTCTTAACACATTTCTGCTGAAGGATTTGTTGGCTGAAAGTCCTCAGTGATAGTGTGTCAGAAAGAGGATGTGTAGCATTGTTCATAACAACACTCAGTTTTGCTATCATTCTCTCCTTTTGTGCCTTAAATTTATTTTGTGGTTCATTATTATTTTTTGAGTGCCATGTTCTTTTTCTCCAATTGCCACCATTTTGAGGTAATGTACTTGTTCTTAACTGGCAACCTTTTGTAAGATGACAACGTATTCCTATGACTGTCATGTCATGCCAGGAGGTTGGGCATCATGGTGTCATCACCCAAAAGCTGTTTCTGGTGTCCAAGATTCAGAACTGTTTTAAAGATCATTTTGTGGTGTTAGATGTTAGTTTTCTTATGGAATTTTAGGGTTAAAGATTTTGTGCGTGTTCATTTTTGACTTTGGGTGATGTTTCTGGATTTTTGCTTTGATTTCATTTAGATTTACTGGCTTTCTTGACCCTTGCTTTGTCATTCAACCACATAATTATGTAACCCCCCCTTGCACCACCCTTGCTTTGTTGGTATGCAAGGCACTGAGCTCTTTATAGCGGTGTCGCCACCTCTATTGTTGGTAGGTACACTATCACCCACCTTCAGCCTTATAATACATAATCCAATCACTGTTACTCAAATATAGAAAAAAAATTCTCTTTACTTAAATGAAACGTGAACAGTTTTCCAAACTTGATAAGTTACAAATATATACACAATACATAAAACACAAACACTAAATTATTTATAACTATACATATATCATAGGTTCGAAACTACTGGTGAGCTCACTCGGACTTATTTCCACAGTCAGTGAATGTTACTCACGCCGTTGGGGCCCCCACACGTAGCTTGGGTGCGTAGTGACCAAACAAACAAAAACAGAAACTGGCCTCTTCACTTGAAAGTTTACTCAAGCCACTTTAACACAAACAAACAAAAAAAAAAAAAACACCTTGTTTTATATATTCCTCTTTATACTCGGGTACCTCCTTTGAGCCTCTCGTCTCCCTCTTTCTCAAACACCCTCCTTACTCACTGATTGCCATTTCTGTACTTGTGTCCTGCCGTCTTTCTCTTCGTCAGGTCACCCCTTCTATGTTTCAGCTGTTTGCTAAAACTTAGTTCCTCTTTCTTTCTTTTCGTCTTGTTTCGGCATTTTGCATCAACAGCACCTCTCTTTTCTCTTTCCTTCTTTTCATCTTGTTTTGGCGTGCTGCCTTAACTACGCTTTTCTTTTCTCTCTCTTTCTTTCCGTCTTGTTTCGGTGTGCTGCCTCAACAGTAACTCTCTTTCTCATTCTTTCTCCGACTGCCCCACCCAATCAGGCGACACTTACATATATCCTTAACTTTACCCAACCCCCACAACTGGTACCCCATTTCATTCAATAAATTTTATTTACACAAACTTGCAGTTATATATACCTTTTGAAACCTGACCCAGGTTACAATTAGCTTTCCCAATCTCTCTCAATTTCTGTTTGTCTTTTTTCTGTCCGTGGCAGGACAAAATGGTGGCAAAGCGTGATGTTACCAATTCGAACAGTTAAAAATAAACAAAAATAAAAGCAAAGAAAACACTATGCTTTTTTCTTGCAGCTTAACCCAAGGGTTTTTTTTAGGGTTTATGTTTTTCCTACTTCCAAAAGATTTGCAGGATACACTGATTTAAGAAATACACAGTAAATTGGCCTTGTTTAATTGATTGAGGGAATGTGAATAAGTGTTCCGACTCTTAATATTTTTGAGGGAGCAATTTTGTTTTTAGTGTTACTTGTCTTTAAACCACTTGTGCATGACTTTGCTGTTGTTGTGAAAGGAGGAGGCAAGTTTTTATTTACCAGATGCATTTTTGCAATTAGCAAAGCACATCACCTTTTTTTCACCCAGCAGTTTTAAACTTTGGGCATGCCTGTTGTGCGTTGATAATGAGAGATTTTGTTACAGCCCTGAGAGAAGTACAGTATATTATGTGGTCAAATCAGATTAAGAATGGTAAACCTATGAGCACAAATAACACAAGAATTAAGCAAAAGAAGGCAGGTAATATGAACAAAGCAAGATAAACTTGGAAACATAGTTAAAATATACAAAAAGAGACAAAGAGAAAAAATTTAAAGAAAGTGTGAACTCATAGGAAAAGCCTGTTCCAAAAATTCAGACTAATTGTGGATAAACTTCAAGTGAGTATGCTACATATACAGTACAATTACCAGAGGCAAAATAAATATGACCAACATAATGAACTGCTAAGTTACTGAACATGAGATAGTATCCTTATTTTAGAGGACCATCTTTTTATCCTATACTAAACTTCTATTTTATTTTTGTTTTAATTTTAATGCCTGCTACATGATATGGCAGACCTAACCCAACTGTAATCCTGCAGTTGGGTTAGGTCTGCCAGGAATGGATGTGTGGCCACATGGTTAGACTTGACCTGCACAAAACTGACCTTCCCACAAATGACAAGGTTAGAGTTTCCATAAAAAAAAGACTTGAACCTTTTGCTTGACTTCTCTTTGTATACTTCTGTCTGCGTTTCACTGGTTTTCTTGACTATGCAAAGAAGTGAAATTTACTTTGAAAGTGATATTCATAGTTGTTAAATAAATGATTCTCTATAACTGATGATAATGCATTTTAAATGTATATCTTCAGTTGAATGTGAAATCATGACTACCATACATTACATTAGTATTCCATCAGTGCCTAGCTCATAAGCATGCTAGCTTGATCACTCCAGTTTTGGTTTTTATTTTTGTTCATCAAATGAACCAAAGCTTTTTCTTAATATTTTCACTTTGACTTGTTTCTTATCTGCTGATTTGTCATTGACATTTTTACCAAATTTTCGTTTTGTTCATAATCCAGTGAGTGACTGATTTAATTTTTGTGCAAGGATTTATTGATCTATGCATTCATAAATCATTGCTTATTTTAATGCATTCATGCTGTTTTAGTGAATTATTGAAGTAAACCTGATTCCTGACACTCAGATCACAAACAGTTGGTGTAAATGCACTGCTGAGTAAACAGTATTAAGAGAATAAGTGCTTGTTTCAGAGACTTTTTTTCAATTTTATGAATTGTAAATTCTAAGATCTGAATGTAAGCTGTGACATTGTGCAAAAGGTAATGCGTGTTTTAGTGCTTTAGTCTGTCTAAAACAGTTAAGAATATTTCATGATACGTCCTTGTGTTTAATTTTGTTTTCATTCTACACTTAAATAAAGTTTAATTCCTCTTAACCCATGGTGCAAAGTACACCTTGACAGAGGGCACATGCCATTAACACAAAAGCCCAGTCATATAGATAGCGACACAATATACAGATAATACAGTAGGAGGTGACAACAGCAGGCACAGCACTGTGAGAGGCAAAAGGGGGTCTAAACTGTTTTGTGCCGTCATTTATTCTATAAGTACTCACCTGTCCAGTTCACACCATCTCTGACTCTGGTCCATATTTCAGTGCTGCTAGAAGGAATAAAAACTGCAGATTTTGTAGTTTTGAAACAATTTTTTGTGATTATTTCATAATGTTAACAAACCATTGCTTACCTGTGATTTTATTTTAGTTTTCAGTCTGTATTGTTTGTTTAGAAAGAAAGCAGAGCTTGACTTCACTGTAGCTGTTGGTATTCTGTGTACAGCATATTTACCTTGCATAAACATTTATAAGAAGCATAATGTAGTGATACTGATCTGTAAGGAAACATACTGGCAAGAAACTGCAGAGAGCTGAGCTATGGATGCTAGAGCAACAAAAAAAGGAGCTGCACTGAACAGTGTGCTAGACTGGATTGGAAAAGAATGAGAAGATAAACAGCATGGTGAAGAGACCTTGGAAAGATGGTGATTCCCCTGAAGAGGTTCATGTACTTTGCAGTATGTGTCTGGAGGCCAATGGTCGGGGTGACTGAGTCTCCCAATGAAAAAAACAGCTAATAAATGGTTCTCTCAGTGGCTACTAAGTTAAATATGATAGATTTATTACCATGCCATAGTTCAGGACAAATTCACTATACAGTATATTATGACCTTGTGGGGGCACTTAGAAATGTAAGTATAATAATGATGTAATTTAAACAATTAAATAGTAGATATGAGTTTATTGCTCAACAAAACTTAAGTCTGTCAATACAACTGTCTGTTTGGTCCCAAAGCATGCATATTCTACATCTTCTAACAGGTGGTCCTGATCAAGTGGCAGTTAAACCATAAGTGTTTGATGCTCTTCCAGTCTATTCTTTTATATTGAGCTACAAGTAATGTAAACAGAAGTGGTAGGTTGGGTACTTCCTTCCAGGGACTTCTCTGGGGATATCTTGGTATGTTGAGTTCTGATGACCTCCCTGGGCAGGTCCTGCTCAGGCAGTTTTGCAGCCTTCACCTGATAAGAGGACAGAACAGTTTCTTACCTGTGTTTTAACCTTGTTTTAATAGATTATTTTTTTGATGATCATTTTAACATACACCAGTTCACTTTTTATTGTATCATTTATTGAACTTTGCACTGCACTTTTTGGACACTTTTGTTTGTTTATCCATCCATCCATCCATTTTCCAACCCGTTTGTTTATCCATCCATCCATCCATTGTCTCCCGCTTATCCGAGGTCGGGTCGCGGGGGCAGCAGCTTGAGCAGAGATGCCCAGACTTCCCTCTCCCCGGCCACTTCTTCTAGCTCTTCCGGGAGAATCCCAAGGCATTCCCAGGCCAGTCGAGAGACATAGTCCCTCCAACATGTCCTGGGTCTTCCCCGGGGCCTCCTCCCAGTTAGACGTGCCCGGAACACCTCACCAGGGAGGCGTCCAGGAGGCATCCTGATCAGATGCCCGAGCCACCTCATCTGACTCCTCTCGATGCGGAGGAGCAGCGGCTCTACTCTGAGCCCCTCCCGGATGACTGAGCTTCTCACCCTATCTTTAAGGGAAAGCCCAGACACCCTGCGGAGGAAACTCATTTCAGCCGCTTGTATTCGCGATCTCGTTCTTTCGGTCACTACCCATAGCTCATGACCATAGGTGAGGGTAGGAACATAGATCGACAGGTAAATTGAGAGCTTCGCCTTGCGGCTCAGCTCCTTTTTCACCACAACAGACCGATGCAGAGACCACATCACTGCGGACGCCGCACCGATCCGCCTGTCGATCTCACGTTCCATTCTTCCCTCACTCGTGAACAAGACCCCGAGATACTTGAACTCCTCCACTTGGGGCAGGATCTCGCTACCAACCCTGAGAGGGCACTCCACCCTTTTCCGGCTGAGGACCATGGTCTCAGATTTGGAGGTGCTGATTCTCATCCCAGCCGCTTCACACTCGGCTGCGAACCGATCCAGAGAGAGCTGAAGATCACGGCCTGATGAAGCAAACAGGACAACATCATCTGCAAAAAGCAGTGACCCAATCCTGAGCCCACCAAACCGGACCCCCTCAACGCCCTGGCTGCACCTAGAAATTCTGTCCATAAAAGTTATGAACAGAATCAGCGACAAAGGGCAGCCCTGGCGGAGTCCAACTCTCACTGGAAACGGGTTCAACTTACTACTGGCAATGCGGACCAAGCTCTGGCACCGATCGTACAGGGACCGAACAGCCCTTATCAGGGGGTCCGGTACCCCATACTCTCGGAGTACCCCCCCACAGGATTCCCCGAGGGACACGGTCGAATGCCTTTTCCAAGTCCACAAAACACATGTAGACTGGTTGGGCAAACTCCCATGCACCCTCCAGGACCCTGCTAAGGGTATAGAGCTGGTCCACTTTTCCGCGACCAGGACGAAAACCACACTGTTCCTCCTGAATCCGAGGCTCGACTATCCAACGGACCCTCCTCTCCAGGACCCCTGAATTGACTTTTCCAGGGAGGCTGAGGAGTGTGATCCCTCTGTAGTTGGAACACACCCTCCGATCCCCCTTCTTAAAGAGGGGGACTACCACCCCGGTCTGCCAATCCAGAGGCACTGTCCCTGATGTCCATGCGATGTTGCAGAGGCGTGTCAACCAAGACAGTCCTACAACATCCAGAGCCTTGAGGAACTCCGGGCGTATCTCATCCACCCCCGGGGCCCTGCCACCAAGGAGTTTTTTGACCACCTCGGTGACCTCAGTCCCAGAGATGGAGGAGCCCACCTCTGTGTCCCCAGGCTCTGCTTCCTCATTGGAAGGCATGTTAATGGGATTGAGGAGGTCTTCGAAGTACTCCCCCCACCGACCCACAACGTCCCGAGTCAAGGTCAGCAGCGCACCATCCCCACCATATGCAGTGTTGACACTGCACTGCTTCCCCTTCCTGAGACGCCGGATGGTGGACCAGAATCTCCTCGAAGCCGTCCGAAAGTCGTTCTCCATGGCCTCCCCAAACTCCTCCCACGCCCGAGTTTTTGCCTCAGCAACCACCAAAGCCGCATTCCGCTTGGCCTGCCAGTACCTATCAGCTGCCTCCAGGGTCCCACAGGACAAAAGGGTCCTGTAGGACTCCTTCTTCAGCTTGACGGCATCCTTCACCGCCGGTGTCCACCAACGGGTTCAGGGATTGCCGCCACGACAGGCACCGACCACCTTACGGCCACAGCTCTGGTCAGCCGCCTCAACAATAGAGGCACGGAACATGGCCCATTCGGACTCAATGTCCCCCACCTCCCTCGGGATGTGGTCGAAGTTCTGCCGGAGGTGGGAGTTGAAGGTACTTCTGACAGGGGGCTCTGCCAGACGTTCCCAGCAGACCCTCACAACACGTTTGTGCCTACCAGGCCTGACCGGCATCCTCCCCCACCATCGAAGCCAACTCACCACCAGGTGGTGATCAGTTGACAGCTCTGCCCCTCTCTTCACCCGAGTGTCCAAGACATGTGGCCGCAAGTCCGACGACACGACCACAAAGTCAATCATCGAACTGAGGCCTAGGGTGTCCTGGTGCCAAGTGCACATATGAACACCCCTATGCTTGAACATGGTGTTTGTTATGGACAATCCGTGACGAGCACACAAGTCCAATAACAAAACACCGCTCGGGTTCAGATCGGGGGGGCCATTCCTCCCAATCACGCCCTTCCAGGTCTCACTGTCATTGCCCACGTGAGCATTGAAGTCTCCCAGCAGAACAAGGGAGTCCTCAGAAGGTATGCCCTCTAGCACCCCCTCCAGGGACTCCAAAAAGGGTGGGTACTCTGAACTGCTGTTCGGTGCATACGCACAAACAACAGTTAGGACCCGTCCCCCCACCCGAAGGCGAAGGGAGGCTACCCTCTCGTCCACCGGGGTAAACCCCAATGTACAGGCTCCAAGTCGGGGGGCAATAAGTATACCCACACCCGCTCGGCGCCTCTCACCGGGGGCAACTCCAGAGTGGTACAGAGTCCAGCCCCTCTCAAGGAGATTGGTTCCAGAGTCCAAGCTGTGCGTCGAGGTGAGTCCGACTATATCTAGCCGGAACCTCTCAACTTCGCGCACTAGCTCAGGCTCCTTCCCCTTCAGAGAGGTGACATTCCACGTCCCAAGAGCCAGCTTCTGTAGCCGAGGATCGGACTGCCAAGGTCCCCGCCTTCGGCCACCACCCAACTCACACTGTACCTGACCTCCTTGGCCCCTCCCATAGGTGGTGAGCCCATGGGAAGGGGGACCCACGTTGCCTCTTCGGGCTGTGCCCGGCCGAGCCCCATGGGTGCAGGCCCGGCCACCAGGCGCTCGCCATCGAGCCCCACCTCCAGGCCTGGCTCCAGAGTGGGGCCCCGGTGACCCGCATCCGGGCAAGGGAAAATGCCGTCCAAAATTGTTTTTCATCATAGGAGGTATTGTTTAACCGCTCTTTGTCTCATCCCTCACCTAGGACCAGTTTGCCTTGGGTGGCCCTACCAGGGGCATAAAGCCCCGGACAACAGAGCTCCTAGGATCATTGGGACACGCAAACCCCTCCACCACGATAAGGTGGCAGTTAAAGGAGGGGCCCCCCCCCGTTTGTTTAGTTTTTAATAAAAGCACTAGAGCGCTTTTTACATTTTTTCCTTGGTTTGTGTGGGTTTGTCCATATCTGTCATGCTCATCCTGGTTGTTACTATCAATGCTGTCAAGTTCAAGAGGCTCCCAAGATCAACTGGGAGAGTGGAGCCGACCTACACTGTCATATTTTGATAGATAGATAGATAGATAGATAGATAGATAGATAGATAGATAGATAGATAGATAGATAGATAGATAGATAGATAGATAGATAGATAGATAGATTTGGTGGCAGTGGTGGGATAAGCTGGCGATGGGGACTGAAGACTGGACAAAGGATCAGCAAGCGGGATAGATGCCTGAATTTTAAAGAACCCATTGTACTCAAACCAGAAGAGGATGTTTTAAGAACTGAACTTTTTAATGGACATTAATTTATTGATTGTTTTAAAGTTCTTGTTTCTTTTAATGTTCTGTTTTTACAAAGGAGGCTGGGGTTTTCATTTAAGGGGTTTATTTTAGTGCTTTTATTATGTATTTGGTTGTAGTACAGTGTAGGGCCATGCCACAGACCTTTGCCACTAGTTGCACTGGGTTGGGTGAGGCATAGAGCCTTCTCGTGCAACTAGTGGCTTTAATGGGGGAGATGTGTGGTAAAGTGAGGTCTGCCAGTCTCACAGTAGGCATGGGTTTAAATACCACCACTGCCACCATTTGTGACAATGCGGGTCAGCTCCATGCCCTTACTTACGTTTTGGGAACCTCTTCAACCCGACACCATCGAAAATGTTACTGGATATGCCAGACAAATGAGGACAAACACACACAAAGCAAGGGGTAGGTGCATAAGGTGCTCAGTGCTTTTACTAAAAACAATCAAAGCAATCAATGTCAATTAAAGTGCAGTGCTTCCAAATGTCAATCAATACATTTTCCATAAAACAAAGGAAATGAATAAAACAAGACTTAAAATGAGACTAAACTCAGTGCCACAGTCAGGGGGTCATTGTTCCTTCTAGACTTAGGTGAACCCAACACAACTCCCTCTTTGTCTCCCCAGCTCACGCACAGGTTACACAGCTGGTGGAGATACTAGCAACCACGGTTCTTTCCTCCCGAGCCCCCTCTTAGCCACCCTGAATGGCATCAGCCAAACCGCTCGGGGTTGGTTGTTCTCCCGTCTTCCTTCATGCTCCTGCAGTCGTCCTTCAGATCCCTGGGGAGGTTGCCACCTCGATAGCATTTGCTCCTCAAGGACAGTCAACAGGTATGATCCGCCACTAGAGCACCAAACCTTTCCTCCTACATGGGTAAAATAACTGTGCTGCCTTTCCCCAAACTGGCAACCTGGCTTGACTTGCCTCTCCAAATGCTGTTGTTCTCACATCTCTTCTACTCTTCATTCTCTGTCTCTGATTTTCTCCTTTTTTCATCATTATATACCACTGTGGGTAAAGCATCTCAATCATGCACCACAGGAAGCCAATGAAACAACTGAGACAGACCACACCCTCACGTACAGGTGTGTCTTGCCCAAATTACTCCCCCAAACTCCCTGTAGCTCCCCACAGAGAGTGAGCTGGCCAGTTAATTATTTATTTGCTAAAAAGGCCCTTCTCTTTCTAAGCTGCAGACCCGCTATACCACATATCCCCCCCTTAAGCCTCCAGTTGCACGGGAAAGTTCCAAGCCTGAACAAAGCCAGTGCAACTCGTGGCCCAGGTTCGCAGCTTAGCCCTGTCACTGCACTAAAAACAGCAATAAATAATAAAAGCACCTTCCCTTGTTTTGTGTGTGTTTGTCCTCATCTGACAAGCTCATCCCGCTCATGACTATCAATGGTGTCGCGTTTAAGAGGTTCCAGAGATCAACTGGGAGGGTGGAGTTGACCTGCACCGTCACAGGCTGATAATAGAAACTGTAGGCCAGAAAACTTACTTAACTTACTTAAATTTTACTTATATACAGTATATTCAGATAAATTAATGGAGGTAATTATTTAAAAAAAGCTTGAGCAACAGAAAAAAAATATGTGGTCTGAAACGTCAAAGTACACTTTAATACAGGGTGACACAGAATAACGGGAATTTTTGAAATACGTATTGGTAGCCATTAGCAGGTGGTAGCACTGCGGGTTAGTGACATTTAGCAAGTAAACACTCCGCCATTTTAGTAATCATGGATCAGTGGAACGGGCAACAGCGTGCGTTAGCCATAAAAATGTTTTATAAAAACAATGATAGTTTGGAAGCTGCGCAGAGGGAGTTTCGACGTTTTTATAATTTAGGACGTCATGGTGTCGTTCCGTCAAAACACGCGATAAAAGGTTGGATTAATAAGTTTGAAGAGACTGGATCTGCCCTAAAGAAAAAACCTGGTTTCAACAGGATGGAGCGACATCACACACTGCACGGCAATCAGTGGAAGCTGTGCGAGAATTGTTCGGTAACCGTGTGATCTCAAGATTCGGTAACATTCCCTGGCCCCCTAGATCGCCAGATTTATCCGTTTGTGATTTTTTCTTGTGGGGCTACCTCAAGAGTAAAGTGTACACGACTCGACCAAGAACCCTGGATGAGTTAAAACAGAGAATTCGGGATGAAATTCACAGTATCCCAGCTGAGATGTTACAGCGGTCAATGAAAAATCTCAACAGCAGATTTCAAGAATGTATTCGTACAGGAGGACGCCATCTAAAAGACGTAATTTTTAAAAAATGATAAATTCTATCAATTTTTCGTAAATGGCAAATTTTAAGGTTTCAATTACTATGAATAAAATTTATTTCTTTTATCACTTCTAGTTTTATTGGATTGTAAAAAAGTTCCCGTTTTTTTGTGTCACCCTGTAGAAGGAGTTAGGAGTTGCAGTGAATTTGTCATAGCCCATATCCATGATTAAGAAGTGTAATAAATGTTAGGTTGAAAAGCATGATGTGTTCAATACATGTGCATACTGTGTACAGGTTTCATCTCCAAATTACAAAAGTGATGAAAGAGCACTAAAGAGAGCTAGAGTAGAGCAACTAGACTGCCAAGAATGAGTTATGAGGACAGACTGAAGGAGTTGAATCTTTTCAGTTTAAGTAAATTCGGATTATTGATAGATGTAAGAGCCCAAAGAAGAAAATTACAAATATGTATAATTTAATAAAATCAATTAAGTTTAATTAGTTGTTACGGTTTCATGACAGAGCTTAATTATTGTAGTATTTGAATTTAAGTATATACTATATTTTTAAATAGAACAACCATATGTTAAATGACAGCTGTTAGAATTTTGTATATGATGTAATGTAATATAATTCACATGGTTGTTTTTGCAGTGGTGGCTCTGAGGCTAGAGATCTGCGCCTGCAATTGGAAGGTTGCTGGTTCGAATCCTATAAATGGCAGAAGTGACTCTACATTGTTGGGCCCTTGAGCAAGGCCCTTAACCTGCAATTGCTTTGTCCTGGGTATGACATTAATCTGCACCCAACCCTGCAAGCAGGTCCTCCAACTTACAGGAAAAACTCTGCGTTTGTGGCAGGATTGGCACTCCAGCCACTGTAAAAAAAAAAAAAAACCTCACACTCTTCCAGTGTGGGGCTGAGGTGTCACCTGCTGCCCTCAAGTCCCAATCCAGGTGGTTCATTGTGTGGTGGGTGCGGCAACGCGCTATAAGTGCATGCCCCCAACCTCTCTCATATTGTTGTAAGTATGATGCAATATGCTGTTATTACTACAATGGCTGCCTGGGTAATGCTACAGCATTATGAACTCTTTTGAAATGCTAAGGATATTGAAAGGCCAGCATGAAAATATTTCTAGAGAATGAGCTCATCTATTTGCTGTAACCAATTTAATGGCGAAAAAGAGGTAGTATGTAAGACAATATTATGTGTGTATGTAATATGTTTGGTTAATTTTAGGAAAAAAAAAACCTGTACTTGAACTATAACATGTGCTACTTCATTTGCTTAAAAACCTAAAGTTTCGTCATCTGTTGCAGCATGTGTGACTAAGAATCTTTTGTCAGTGATGGATTTCTGGAGGGCATAATTCTTTATTAATTATTTGAATATCTGGATTACAATATGGACAGTGAGACAGGTAAGAGGTTACAGCTAACAGCTGTATAACTGATTTTGACCATTCTCCCTATCTCCCATTAAGAAAGGAACCTAAAAGGCAAGTTTGTATCTTTCGTGTTAGTACCATGTCACAAGTGATCTGATAACAGGATATGACAGACAGCTAAGTAGTTCCCAAAGGTGACTGGCTTTTGCTGACCCTGAATGCCCTTTTCATGCTGATGGGCTTTTGAGTTTCGAAATGGGAGGAGAATTTGTACAAAGGCTTGCCTGGTTCAGACATGGTGTGACCAAAGCCACAGATGTGTGAAAGTTACCATGGTATTCTTGTTGTTTGGTATATGACATGCTGTTTGATGGTGGACAAGTCGGTATTGACCCTATCTGATAGTTAGGGACCAGACCATGTGAATGCAGGTCAGTTGGGAGATCAAGGATTTGATTTTTCATTCCTTTTTTAGCGCTTTGTATTCATCCCTCAACTGTACGGTCTGTTTAACAGTCAGTCAGTCATTATCTAACCTGCTTAGTCCTGAACAGATTTGTGGGGTGCTGAAGGCTATCCCAGCTAGCACAGAGCACAAGGAAGGAAAAAACCCTGGACAGGGCGCCAGTCCATTGCAGGGCAAACACACACACACACCCCAACCAAACACTATGGCCAATTTAGGATCACCAATCCATCTAACATGCATGTCTTTGGAGTGTGGGAGGAAATCATAGCACTCGGAGGAAACCCATGCAGATACAGGGAAAACATGCAATATTCATGCAGAGAGGACGTGGGACACAAACCCAGGCCTCCTTACTGTGAGGCAGCAGCGCTAACACTGCACCACTGTGGTGCCCTCTAACAGAACAAGCATTTTTGATAAATATTAGGACATAGGCACTCTTTTCACTGAGCCAGTGTGGTAATAAAAAGTGATAATAAACTCAATATGTATTTATTTGTTTTCATAAAATTTTCAACAACTTGAACAAAGCGTATGAGAGGATTACCAAATGCTGATGTACAGTAGTAAGTATAAGTTTAGATATTGGCAGTGGAGATGTTTTGGAGAGAGTAGGGAGATTTCTTCTACACAGATGACATGTTGAGTGGGCAAAGCAGAAATAGCCATGGTGACATGTGCATGGAAGAAATTCGAGGAGTTGTCTCTCATTCTGAAGGATTATACTCTAATAACTGTCTAATAAAACCACAGAAAAATTGTCATGCTAATTAACAAACAATAGAACAAGATTTCACAAATTAACTATAAAGAAAATATATCAAACTAAAATGCTCATAACAAGTCTATACATTTAATTACACATATGCATTGGGAAAACATTTACCAACAAAAGTATTGTTTACAAAGATAACTTTCATAAAAACTTTCTTAGATCCTAAAATGTCCTATTGTATTAACACCAATCTGCAGTAACTCAAATTATAGAATTTTAAACCAATATGATTAATAATATGATTTACAGCAATTTCATAAACCTATTCAAAGGTTCAATGGTATGGAATTAAAATGAATCCATTTAACAAGCCAATTCTGTTTACATCGAAAAGCTGTGACCATATAGATCTCATTATCACATCCAAAAGTCCAGTCTTGTTAACACCGGTATTAGCCAACGTTTATCGGGAGACTTGTCCCTTTCATCAGAGCTATAAAATAAGTATAGCTGGATAATTAGGTAGATTAGTTACACTCAAATATATTGGCTGATTAGAAAACAGAAACAATTTATGATTACATTGTAAACAAATGACACACTTTGATACCCAAAAGTGTTATACTCACTACAGCAAAATATCTAAAATGCAAGTTATACCAATTTGCTTAGCCTTGAAACCAACTTACATATATTTAACTAACCAAGGTTAACACATATTATTAAAACTTAACAGATAAATAAGATTTGTAGATAAAAAGAGAACATAAACTAGGAAAATGGCATTTACCTTATGATTATAAAAGTAATGTCACCATCAACTGAAATCACTGCCATGTTGAAGCTCAACATACTTGTTATCTCAAAAAGATGCTTCCCACATCACCAAACCGATAAAAAATAAATACTGTAATATTTCTGCTACGTAGGTGATATGTTGAGTACAGCTGGAAATGTGGACAAAGCAGGGATAGCCATGGAGACGTGCATGAAAGAAATTCAGGTAGTTGTCATTCTGTCTTCTTAGCAGCATCTCTGGTATTGAAGGGCGATTTTATGAAAGAAGAAGTGTGCTCAATGTGAGTGAAATATGGTCGATGAAAGCTGATCATGAAGCAAAGCTGGGAAGAACAGATATGAGAATAAGTTGAATGGATGTGTGCAGCGTAACAGAGTTAGAGGATGAATGCAGAGATTAAGAGAAATATTTAGTGCGGAGGTGACAGGTGTTAAAATGAGGAGAAAGAGAAAAAGGCCTTGATATTTGGAGTGAAAGGCAAGTGATAACTGGGTGAGGAAGTGACACAAGATGGCATTTTGGGGGGGGTGAGGCCAAAAGGGAGTTTGAAGAAGACATAGTTGTGGGTGGTATTGGATGATATGAAAACAAAGCATCTCACCACAAAGGATGCCCAGGATTGTGGAAATTGGAGGAAAAAGATTTGCAACACACAGTAGGTACATCTGAAAAATGGTTGTTAAACCGGTAATGGTAAGAATTTCATCAACTACACTCCTTTCAGAACATTATCAGAATAAATATCATCAGCCTATACTATAATATTTCACTATTTGAGCAATAAAATTTTATTAGTCTTAAGCTTAAATATTATAGAAACCAAAAGATTTTATACAGCAAAATTTTTAGGACCATCAATTTAAAAGGAAGTGCAAATGATGAACAAACATCAGTCTATTTCAGTTGTATTTGAAAATGTTTAAAATTATTTAGATATAGAATATATGTGTATCTGAGAAACATTACCTATAAGGTTAAAGTGTTTTAAGCATTCTTACAAATTAGCAACAATTCAAATGCTGCCCATGCACTATAATTTATTGTACACATTTATTTGAATCAGCAGTGTTTTAAAATGAAAACTAAGCAGATACCTGAACAGTGGCTTGCAGGCATTGGCAATACAGTAAATGCCTTATTTGAAGGCTCATGCTTATATCCAAAGTGCTCTTAAACTCTGCTGAACAAGCTTTATTAAACTAATAGAGGGAATATAAAACTGACAAGGAAGGCATCAAACTTCTTCAGTACTTCACAGCTTGTACAGTATTACTGTTTACTATTTAGAGAAAGGAGGATGCAAAAAAGATCAAGCTACTATTGAAGCTCTAGTGAAAATGAAACGTAATCATGTTAATTGTTTTTGCTATGGTTTGCTTTATTTGCTATATGTTCTCATGCCCTTCATTTAGTTACTCAAATGAATTATGATTACATTTTTTTATTTGTTTGGTATTCTTGTCACAAAACAGGACTGATACTTCCAAACCAAAAAAGAACCTGTTTCTAAACTTGGCTCTAAATGAGTAGCATCAATTGCATTATTTATAGAAATAAGATTTATATTTGGTATCTCTTACCTATAAAAAAGCAGCATCAGCATACCAATTAAGAGGAACTCTGCAATTACCTTTAGATAAGGTTTTAATTCAGTGTTATTGTAATGTAGTGTGACACTTGAGGAGCAACAAGGGACATTTCTCTACCTGCCCTGCTAATTTGTGAGCATCCTTCTCACACTGGCAGTAGAAAAATCACATAGACAGGGTTTCTCAAGACCAAATAGTAGCCACTGACTGGTCATTCAAGTACACTTTGTATAACCAAAGTTACAACTATTTAACTTAAAAGCTGAATTGCTTGTAACATGGACCAGTGCTATCAGGCTGCTGACTTGCTTAGCTGCAGTGCATAGTAAGCTAAGACAAAGGCAGAAGGAGAGGGTTTAATAGTCTTCAGAGAAAACAAATGTAATACTATTCTAATTTTACTTTACATTTGGCATTTTATGATTGTCTGTCTGCTCTAATATTGTTCCTTGCATTTTTTTTGCAAGAAAGTTGGTCCATACTTTTGATGAGAGACATAATGAATGTCCCATTTGTATCCAGTCAATGGAAATTATACCAGGATTGCTTTGAGCACAAAAAAAATGTCTTAGCTATACAACTCCCATCATATTATTTGATTGTATATGCCAGGAAATAAGAAAGTAGGGTGTGAATACTATTTTAGGTTAAATCCTAATTTAAATCTATTGTTACTTTATTCTTCTTTAGATTTTTCCCTGGGTATTTTTTTGAAATGAGAAACACAGAGGTGCAGTGTTTAGTGCTGCTGCTACACAGATCGAGGGTGCTAGACTTGAATCCCCTGCCAGATCATAGTCTTTGTGAAGTATGTACACATGTGCACACACATGGTCACAACTTCTGTATAATTTTCTTCAATTACTCGGTAACTGAACCGAGTAATGGAACCACGCCAAGGCTAAAAGTATAATAAAATAAGTTATTCAAAGTAACTCTTTCGTTGGCGCCATGGTAAAGCGGTTAGTGCTAGTACCTCACATATTCAGTGCCTTGGTCTTGAAAACCATGCTCTGCGTAGAATTTTGTTTTTTCCCAGCATTTCTTTCATTATGGGTATTCCTGTTTTCTTCCCACATTTTTAAGGATAATGTATTTTATTGTAATTTGAAATTCTAAATTGCCTCCATGTGAATGCAGATATGCTGTATCAATAAATCTTCTGGAAAATAAAAATATATTCTTTATGGTTATGCAAATGAAGTATGAATAATTTGAAGGAATTCTGAATATTAAACATAACTGAATTCATACTGTATATAGCCATAATGCCATAGATACATTACTATCATCAGCATATAAATACAGCTTGCAAATTCTTGGCATACAAATTGTTTTCTCTGATAAATATGACTGTATGCTGCTGGCATGCATTCTGGAACCATAAAACAAGTGTGCACGCAACATTGAATATGATTTAATGATATAGTGTGAAAACTAGTTTGACTGTTGCAAAAATGCAACATTTCCCATCTGAGAAAATATCCATAGTATTCCCACAGGGTCCAACATTTGACACAGACTGCTCAGCCAATTAGAATGCAGGAAGCTGAAGACCCGGTTCAGTTGACCTGGCAGGGAGAAAACATATCTTTTCTTTTTTAAACCATAAAAGGATATTACATTTTATAAGAAAAAAGCTATATCTAATCCTTTTTTCCTTTTAAATATTAAAGTACATTAAATTATATTTTAAAAAGCCATATCAATTGAGTAGGCAGTTGGTATGCATTGTAAGTCAATCAAAATCACAAATTGTCTTTCAGCTAAAAGTCAGTTTTCATTTTTTATTATTTTAAGGACCTAAGAGTAGATTTAAATGACATGAAAGATATTTTTTATTTTCTAACTAACTGATTACCCAGTGGCTTCGCTCACTGAGTGTAACGGAAAAAAATTCACAACATATAAGAAGCGTATAAATTATTAAACAGGTAAACATTAACATTTAAGAAGTAAAGATACATTGAGTACTACTGCAGTGCTTTCGGGTATACTACATTTTTCTTTGCCCATTACGTGCATAAATGTATACATTTTTTGGTGTACCTACCCGAGAACACGTGACATATAAGTGACCGTGGGGGAAACATGGATTTTAAACATGCGTTGAGTTCATCCGCTGGTGTCTCTCATGGAATAACTGATAATGTTTGACGAAAATCTCCTGCGAGTAAAACAACAGTACCTCCCATTATTTTGGTAGGATCTCTGAGATCTTGCATTGTTCAGTTCAAGGCTTCATAAGCTCTTTTATGTGCCATGCTGCACTCATCCCAAACTATTATCTTTGAATGTTGCAAGACTTTTGCCTTTCCAGAGCCCTTGCGTATGTTGCAAATTGGATTTTCATCGTGAGCGAGGTTTAATTGTAATTGCAATGCCGAATGTGCTGTACGGCCTCCATCTAATAATGTAGAAGCGATTCCCGATGACGCTACAGCCAGAGCTGTCACCATTCGCTCTCTTTTGGCAAGAATCGGGTTTATTAAGAATGTTTTTCCTGTTCCTCTGTGGTCATACGTAATTTCCATTTCAAACGCGAAAAGAATTTTATATATACTAGCCAACCCGCGGCGTAACATACGCCGCATAATTATGTATTGATGGGTGAACACTTGTTGAACGACACAGTTGTCCAAATGGGGTGGGTTTGTGGATACCACTGTGAGTGAATGAAAAGATGGACCTCTGGAGAGAGCAACATACAATTGTCTGTGACTGAAAGCGGGATCGTCTGTGATGATGGAGGCCACGCTGGTGAAAGTTACTTCGTCGGCAGGGATACGTTTCAGCACTTGTTCATTAAGGTGTAGCGAGTCTTCGTTGTTGATGCTTAATATAGCTTGCGTACTGAGTTGTTCCGGAGTCACAGTTGAGAAACACTTTTTTAATGTCTTTTAAGCACAGGGAAAAAAATTAACATGTGAAACATTTGTAATGTAATAAGCCACCAAGAAAAGTAACATTGCAACAATGCACGCTACGATCCTATCGCTGTAAACAGAAGTGAAAAAAATATCGAGGTCGGTGCATTCTTTAACTGCCTTGTAGCGCAATGGTAGTGCTGCTGTTTTGCAGTAAGGAGACTGTGGAAGATTTTGGGTTCGCTTCCCGGTTTCTCCCTGTGTGGATAGTGCTTTGAATACTGAAAACACCGGTATATCAATGTAATGAAGTATTATTATTCTTATGCGTCCAGCGCTCTCTCTTTCGCGCACCTGTATGCGTGTGTGTGTCGCTCGCTCTCTCTCGCTCGCTGCACGTGTTCCTGCAGGCATACCAGTAAGTGAATGAAAGATGGATCTCTGGAGAGAGCAACATACAACTGTCCGTGACTGAAAACTGGTTTTGGCAGATACATTCACATCTTTTTGAAAGTTTGGCCCTGTGCCTTATTAATTGTCATTGCAAAGGCAAATCTAACAGGAAATTGTCTTTGCTCAGATGCACGCGCAGGCTCTCTCTCAGCAGCACGCGAGCTCCCTCCCCCTCTGTCTCTCAGAAGCACGCGAGCGCTCTCTCTCTCTCTAACATTGCAGCAGTTGTATAAACACTTTTTTTTTAAATGAGTTTTAAGCACAGGGGGAAAAAAAGGAACATTTGAACAAATCCGAACTTTATGTAAAAGCCAACCAAGATAGTAACATTGCAGGAGTTCACCATTTTTAATCAGGCGACTGACAGTAGTGGAGTCAGGCACAGAGAAAGCGTCTCGACTGTTGCAGGGCGGTGAAGCAGGTGAGACGCTAATGAAAAAGAGGCACAGGGCTTATTGGTTTTTAAAGACTGCTTCCTTCATTGTGTTTTAACCTCAGTTTTAAAGGATTGCGCGGCTCTCTCTTTCGCGCTGCCTGTGTGTGCCTCTGTCTCTCTCTCGCGCTGCCTCTGTGTGAACCAAGGTTCCACTGAGGTTGACTAATGAAAAGTCAACGTGGCTCAGAGCTGCATGTGGACTGTGGCACAGACAAACAGAAATGACGGCATGTTTTCCGAGGCGTCGCGTCCGAGTTGGTGGGCGTGGCTCTGCGAGTTGTCGTCGTATCCAATGGTCTTAGAGTTGGTGGGCGTGGCTCCTTCCTGCGTGCGCCATGGGTGTCTTACTTGTCGGCGGCTTAGTGAATCCACTTCCGGCGTGCTTTCCATGGGTGGCTACTTGTCTTCCTGCTTAGTGAATTATATATATAGATAGATGTCTCTGGAATCCTCTTCTGAGACTGTAAATAATATGAACATTTTTTCTCATAATTGTTCTTGTTTTTAGGTTCTGCAACATATAGACAGACAGACTGGGGAGGCACTATATAATAGATAGATAGATAGATAGATAGATAGATAGATAGATAGATAGATAGATAGATAGATAGATAGATAGATAGAAAGGGGAGGCACTATATAATAGACAGGCAGACAGACAGACAGACATGAAAGATATTGCATAGATAAAGGGAAGGCACAATATAATAGATAAACGGGGAAGGCACTATACAGACAGAAAGATAGACAGGAACTATATAATAGACAGACAGAGAGACAAAGAAGGCAATATATAGATAGACAGACAGACAGAGCACTATATAATAGACAGGGAAGGCACTAGACAGACAGACAACCAAGACAACATTCAAACCCAGGACTCTCAAGCCATGATGTGACAGTGCTAAACAATGCATCACAGCACTACCTATTTAGTTCCATTAACATTTTGTGGTTATTAGAGGATTAAATTAAATCTTGAAAATAATACTCATCTTTAGAGTCTACCTGTTTTTACTGTAATTCTCCATAGACTAACCCTAACATTAGGATATAGGCTTTATGGTTTCTGTTTTCATTGAAATATTTTTTTTCACCAATTAAAACCAGATGAATATTCAAATAACAAAGGATTACTATAATTCGATGATTTCATGTGTTTTCCACATACTTATCCATCCAAGCAGCAAATGTACTTTTGGAAAGAGATTAAGCATCATAAACTATAGGATTATGGAACTGTCTTTAATTAAATAAAGCTCAAGTACTATTAGCAACAAGAATAAATTAATTTTGATTTGCTATTCATTTTTTGTGTGATATGTCCAATAAATGTAATAATTATTTATGTTACAACATGGTGGAGTAAATACAAAATCAGTGTTCATGTGGAGTTTGTATGTTTTTCCCAAGTTAGCATAGGGTTTTCTCTATTTACAGCTACATCAACAGTGATGTGCAGTTTAGGTTAATTAGCAATACTAAATTGATCCCTAAGTCAATATGAATGTGGACATGTGCGTGAGTGGATGGCTGTCTGTCCAGGACTGCTTCTTGCCTTGTGCCCAGTGCTGACACAATAGGTCCCAGCCTACCTTGACTCCTGATTATATTAAGAGAGTTTGGAAATGTTGTTTATGCAATTTACTGGACGGCTGCTTCCTCACAGTTCTAGTGTCTTTAGCTCAAAGTCTAGCCTTGTCTGTGTGGAGTCTGCACATATTTTCTATTCCACTGTGTTTATTCTCCAGTTTTCTCTCAGTTTAGCACATGTATAGATTTAATGCTTTTGTGGTTGCTAGAATTGTGGTGTGTCTTGGGAAATTTTGGGTTACAAAAAGTGTGCCACCACAGAAAAACGGTTGGAAAACACTACTCTACCTACACTTTTGCTCCTGGCATGCTAAAAAAGATCTTCGTAACTGCTGACTCGCTTAGAAACTGACACCATGCATTACTTGGATGGTTGGTTATGTTGTGTTCTTTGCATAAATTAGCAAAGATACTGCAAAGTTGAATCATAGATAGGGATAATCATTACACTTCTATTTTGTAGCATTTTGTCATTATATTAGGGCATTCAGCACTGTAAGCTGACTAGAGACTTATTTTGGTTTTAGATAAAGATAACTTATTTAGCACTTATGTAATATGACATTGATTCAAACTTCTTACAGAAAAATGAAATGAAAATAAAGAGAGAGCGTAATTTTTACCTTCACATCTTATCACTAGCATTGCACAAGGTCTTCCATAAACCCTCTCCACTCCCTTTCCTCCCACTCCCCTGCACCTATGTCAGTACTGAATATCTTGTAATACAAAATGCTAAACCCTTAAATTAAATTTTTTTTTCATAAAATTTTTAAAGATACTATATAAATATGGTACTGGATGTGAATGCAATTCTTTAGGTACATGAAAATGTTACCCTGACCAAAGCACTGCCTGAGGTGTTTGCCTTGTTGCCGGCACAGCATATGAAAAAAAAAAAAATTCATTAAACAGGCCACATTAATCATAAAAATTAACACATTAACTTTCCCAGGCCTACTATATATTAAATATATATATATATATATATATATATATATATATATATATATATATACAGTGCATCCGGAAAGTATTCACAGCGTATCACTTTTTCCACATTTTGTTATGTTGCAACCTTATTCCAAAATGGATTAAATTCATTTTTTTCCTCAGAATTCTACACACAACACCCCATAATGACAACGTGAAAAAAGTTTACTTGAGATTTTTGCAAATTTATTAAAAATAAAAAAATTGAGAAAGCACATGTACATAAGTATTCACAGCCTTTGCCATGAAGCTTGAAATTGAGCTCAGGTGCATCCTGTTTCCCCTGATCATCCTTGAGATGTTTCTGCAGCTTAATTGGAGTCCACCTGTGGTAAATTCAGTTGATTGGACATGATTTGGAAAGGCACACACCTGTCTATGTAAGGTCCCACAGTTGACAGTTCATGTCAGAGCACAAACCAAGCATGAAGTCAAAGGAATTGTCTGTATACCTCCGAGACAGGATTGTCTCGAGACACAAATCTGGGGAAGGTTACAGAAAAATTTCTGCTGCTTTGAAGGTCCCAATGAGCACAGTGGCCTCATCATCCGTAAGTGGAAGAAGTTCGAAACCACTAGGACTCTTCCTAGAGCTGGCCGTCCATCTAAACTGAGTGATCGGGGGAGAAGGGCCTTAGTCAGGGAGGTGACCAAGAACCCGATGGTCACTCTGTCAGAGCTCCAGAGGTCCTCTGTGGAGAGGAGAGAAACTTCCAGAAGGACAACCATCTCTGCAGCAATCCACCAATCAGGCCTGTATGGTAGAGTGGCCAGAAGGAAGCCACTCCTTAGTAAAAGGCACATGGCAGCCCACCTGGAGTTTGCCAAAACGCACCTGAAGGACTCTCAGACCATGAGAAAGAAAATTCTCTGGTCTGATGAGACAAAGATTGAACTCTTTGGTGTGAAAGCCAGACGTCACGTTTGGTGGAAACCTGGCACCATCCCTACAGTGAAGTATGGTGGTGGCAGCATCATGCTGTGGGGATGTTTTTCAGTGGCAGGAACTGGGAGACTAGTCAGGATAAAGGGAAAGATGACTGCAGCAATGTACAGAGACATCCTGGATGAAAACCTGCTCCAGAGCGATCTTGACCTCAGACTGGGGCGATGGTTCATCTTTCAGCAGGACAACGACCGTAAGCACACAGCCAAGATATCAAAGGAGTGGCTTCAGGACAACTCTGTGAATGTCCTTGAGTGGCCCAGCCAGAGCCCAGACTTGAATCCGATTGAACATCTCTGGAGAGATCTTAAAATGGCTGTGCACCGACGCTTCCCATCCAACCTGATGGAGCTTGAGAGGTGCTGCAAAGAAGAATGGGCGAAACTGGCCAAGGATATGTGTGCCAAGCTTGTGGCATCATATTCAAAAAGACTTGAGGCTGTAATTGCTGCAAAAGGTGCATCGACAAAGTATTGAGCAAAGGCTGTGAATACTTATGTACATGTGCTTTCTCAGTTTTTCATTTTTAATAAATTTGCAAAAACCTCAAGTAAACGTTTTTCACGTTGTCATTATGGGGTGTTGTGTGTAGAATTCTGAGGAAAAAAATGAATTTAATCCATTTTGGAATAAGGCTGTAACATAACAAAATGTGGAAAAAGTGATGCACTGTGAATACTTTCCGGATGCACTGTATATATATCCATCCATTTGCCAACCCACTGAATCCGAACACAGGGTCACGGGGGTCTGCCGGAGCCAATCCCAGCCTAACACAGGGCACAAGGCAGGAACCAGGGTGCCAACCCACCGCAGGACACACACAAACACACCCACACACCAAGCACACACTAGGTCCAATTTAAAATCACCAATCCACCTAACCTGCATGTCTTTGGACTGTGGGAGGAAACCCATGCAGACACGGGGAGAACATGCAAACTCCACGCAGGGAGGACCTGGGAAGCGAACGCGGGTCTCCTAACTGCGAGGCTATATATATATATATATATATATATATATATGCATGTATATTCCATTCATATATATATATATATTGTGACAGATAGAGGCTTTGTCCACCTCTTGAACCCTCAGGTACCACTCTGGACACCAGGTAAAAGTATAAATATTCTTTATTTTATAAGAATATTGTGCACCAAGCACTCTCCACACCCCATTCATATAAATCAAACTCTCCCAACAAACCAATCCTCCTCGCCCAGACACTTTGCCACCCTACTTCCCAGCTCAGCTCAGTGTACTGGGCTTCCCAGAGTCCTTTTATACACCCTGACCCGGAGGTGTTCCCATTCAACAGTCCACAGTTCCTTTTCCCTTCCGGGTCAGGATAAACAGTCCTTTTCTTCAACCCGGGAGCACATCGTTTCTTCCTGTCACGTGACCGTGACGTACTCCCGGGTTATAGGGCACATACGAGCCTACGAGCCCCCCTACAGCGACGCCTGGTGGCCCCCAAGGTATCCAGCAGGGCTGTGTATAAAAACTACATAGTCCATGAGGCCCTGCTGGAACTCGGGGCATGTCCACGCTGCTGGGAGAGCTCCTCCTGGCGGCCTGGGGGTGAGGGACGGAGAAAGAAGCCGGTAATCCACCACAATATATATATATGAATGGAATCAAAGGTCTGTGATATGGTTTGCATATTTGCAGCTAGAGATCCACAAAGGGAGAAAACTAGTCACATATCTTAAAGTAGTTTTTTATTCCCAAGCTTTCAACAACCTTACCAGGTATCATCATCAGAGGAAAATGGTTAGACACATACAGGAATCAAAGTCAATATATAGCAAGTGAGGGGTGGATGTGGCTGTAAGGTGGGAAGGGTAATAAGTTGGGGTTTGGAAGGTGTTGGTCATAAAGTCTTTATTTTTATTTGGATGTTCTTCTTTTTAAGCCTGCATATGCTGGGTTCAAGTCCAAGTGTCTGTTAATGGTGTTTTCATTAGAAAGCCAAGATTCAGCCAGCTCTCTTGCACTCTTAGTATTGGCCCTGAATTTTACTTTCACAGTGTCCCAGTTAAACATGTGTCCGGTGGAAGTTGTATGTGTATATATAATGTACAAAGGAAATAAAATAGGTGAGAGTATGACTGCCTGGGAAGCCTGGAATGGAACAGTAAAAGAAAGGGAGCCTGTACAATATGAAGCAAGGAAAAGAGATTAGGAACTCTTTCAAGGAAATCATCATTTAAATTATCATTCATCAGATCCATCAGTGAAGCAAGCAGAGCATTCAAGAGTTTGCCCTGGTATTTCGAAAATGAGAGTGAGAGAGGTTTGTCTGGCTTTAAATAGCTCAGTATATTTTAAATAAGCCTAAAATAAGCGTCAGTAAGTGAATAATTTGATGACTGAATGAGAGCTGAATTTCTCTTGAACCTTGCTTTTTAAAGGCTCATATGCATAAGCAGTGTGTCTGCTTTGTTCAATGATAATATTTCTTAATATAGCCTGAGTGGATAGTACTAATAATGCTTAGCTTGTTCATTCTCATCTTCTGTGAAGCCTGTAAAAAAAGTTGAAAGAAGTTCATATTGTGAAATTTTCTAGCTTTGCAAATTTCTCTTTGCAATTTTCTTCAAGATAATTAATTTTGTACCCCATTTTATATATTCTTTTTAAATTTTCTTTTCTTACCTATTATATTTCTTATTTAAAGATAAAATTGTATAAATGACGTGCATAAGGTATTTACAAAAGGCACACCTGTTGTGATGTACTGCTTAGCGCACATATAGTAGTATATGTCTGCTTATTGTTAAAAACAAAAACAATCAAAGGAGCCAAATATTAAGGGGCGCTTGGAGTAAAATAAATGCCAGTCTACTTTTTAGATATTCCAGAATATTTCTGAGTTTCCAAAACAAGAACTGAAGTAAAACATTTTTTTGTGATCAAATTATTATTGAGAAAATGAAAAAGGAATACAGTAGAATGAAACCAACAATAACAACTGATTTTTGAGGTATGGAAGATCAAACAACACCTGGGGCCTCATGTAATTCACACTAAAACATGGTTTATGGACAAAAGTGTAAATGTGCATATGCACAAAAAAATCCAGATGCATAAATTTATGTGTACACCAAGTTCCATGCACTTCCCCTGCAAACCCAACAAACGTGAAATTTAATGCATGTGCAAGTGCCTATAACCCCACCCTGACTTCACCCAGAATTTCGCACATTTTAATATGCAAATCAATATAAATATCACCTTCCATTCAGTGTTTGTTTAAAAAACAATGAAAAAGGCATGTGAAAAAAGAAGAATTTTAGCAAATGCAAAGTGGAGGCAAGGAAAAATGTAATACTTGTTGGAATACGCAGTGGTAAAAGAAACAAAAGCATGGTGGAGACACTCGAAATTTCAAGTTCAGAATGCCACACAGTGCCCTAAAGAAAAAAGAAGTGGTCAGATATCACAGTCAACGTGAAAAGGCAAGTTGCATCCCACCTTCTGTTTATGCTGTTTCAGACAATATTACAAAAACTCACCCCCATGTGATGCTCAGGTGGTGATGGTGCTGCTGTACCCACCACATCTTCAAAAGCTGGCTGCACACATACCTCTGCCTCAGAAATCACTGTGTGACCATCTGGCTGTGTGCTGATGGAGGCTGTTCTGGAGTCACAAAATGCAATAGTGGATGCTGGAAAAGATGTGGCCAACTAAGGAATATATGGGCTGTACTATATAATATTGACCACAAATTAAATTCATTGGTTAAAAAATAAATACTGCATCTGATTACCTGGTTTTACATTCTGCTAATTACATTCAAACAAAATTGTAATTCTGTCCGATCTGGCTAATCATATGGTGGGTCAGGGTCAGGGTCAGGTTCAGGTTCATTATAGCGTACCTCTTCAGGTACAACCCCAATTCCAATGAAGTTGGGACGATATGTAAAACGTAAATAAAAACAGAATACAATGATTTGCAAATACTTTTCAACCTATATTCAATTGAATACACTACAAAGACAAGATATCAAATGTTTAAACTGATAAATTTTATTGTTGTTTTGCAAATCTTCACTCATTTTGAATTTGATGCCTGCAACATGTTCCAAAAAAGCTGGGACAGGGGCATGTTTACCATTGTGTTATATCACCTTTCCTTTTAACAACACTCAATAAGCGTTTGGGAACTGAGGACACTAATTGTTGAAGCTGTGTAGGTAGAATTCTTACCCATTCTTGCTTGATGTACAACTTCAGTTGCTCAACAGTCCAGGGTCTCTGTTGTCGTATTTTGCGCTTCATAATGTGCCACACATTTTCAATGGGAGACAGGTCTGGACTGCAGGCAGGCCAGTCTAGTACCCGCACTCGTTTTACTATGAAGCCACGCTGTTGTAACACATGCAGAATGTGGCTTCGCATTGTCCTGCTGAAATAAGCAGGGATGTCCCTGAAAAAGACGTCGCTTGCATGGCAGCATATGTTGCTCCAAAACCTGTATGTACCTTTCAGCATTAATGGTGCCTTCACAGATTTGCAAGTTACCCATGCCATGGGCACTAACACACCCCCATACCATTATAGATGCTGGTTTTTGAACTTTGCACTGATAACAATCCGGATGGTCCTTTTCCTCTTTGGCCCGGATGGACACAACGTCCATGATTTCCAAAAACAATTTGAAATGTAGACTCGTCAGACCACAGCACACATTTCCACTTTGCGTCAGTCCATCTCAGATGAGCTCGGGCCCAGAGAAGCCGGCGGCATTTCTGGGTGTCGCTTTGCATGGTAGAGTTTTAACTTGCACTTGTAGATGTAGTGACGAACTGTGTTAACTGACAATGGTTTTCTGAAGTATTCCTGAGCCCATGTGGTAATATCCTTTACAGAATGATGTCGGTTTTTAATGCAGTGCTGCCTGAGGGATCGAAGGTCACAGGCATCCAGTGTTGGTATTCGGCCTTGCCCCTTACGTGCAGAGATTTCTCCAGATTCTCTGAATCTTTTGATGATATTATGGACAGTAGATGATGAAATCCCTAGATTCCTTGCAATTGTACGTTGAGAAACGTTGTTCTTAAACTGCTGGACTATTTTCCCACGTAGTTGTTCACAAAGTGGTGAACCTCGCCCCATCCTTGCTTATGAACGACTGAGCCTTTTGGGGATGCTCCTTTTATACATAATCATGACAAACACCTGTTTCCAATTAACCTGTTCACCTGTGGAATGATCAAAACAGGTGTTTTTTTGAACATTCCTCAACTTTCCCAGTCTTTTGCTGCCCCTGTCCCAGCTTTTTTGGAACGTGTTGCAGGCATCAAATTCAAAATGAATGAAGATTTGCAAAACAACAATAAAGTTTATCAGTTTGAACATTCGATATCTTGTCTTCGTAGTGTATTCAATTGAATATAGGTTGAAAAGGATTTGCAAATCATTGTATTCTATTTTTATTTACATTTTACACAAAGTCCCAACTTCATTGGAATTGGGGTTGTACGTGCTTGCACACTGCAACAGACTTTCTGTGCACTATAGAGCAGCACATTAATAGAGTGGAAATGCTTTCTATTAACATAAGCAAATTCATTCTCCGAAGATGTCTTTATAGTGTAGCGATGGCACCAAGCGCCACAACAGATCAATTCTCTGCTCTTCACTTTGAGGTCACTTGCTATCCTTAAAAGGACAGCTTGCCTTTTGCTTCACTAGTTGGAAAAAGCACCTGCAGCTGTGCAGAGCTGGCATTTTTATAGGCTCTCCTGGTATAGATGATGTAAGTTTACTGCTCCAATTACATTTGGAAAACCAGACATTGCTGCAAATGTTTTCCAGTTCAACCACAGCGTAAGGAAATACTTGTCTATCTGGATGATAAGGAGATAATACCATTCTATACAGCTAGCATGACACGACTCAATAATGTTTGTGAAATACCCGACTGTCAGCAAGTTCACGTTGAAAAACTCCTATGGCTAAAAATCTGAGAGTAGGCAGAACTTGCAAAGGAGCACAATTCCTCAAAGTCTGTCTTTGTAAAGCCAGTGCCAGTTCAGCACACAGCTCCAAGAGGATAGCTCTTGGAAATCAAAATCAACTTAGAAGCCAATCATTATCTTTCTTTAAATATGCACTCTCTTATAATTCTTCCATTTGCAATATCTTCTAACAATGCTAAAGCAGCCATGGTAGTTGAAATAGTTTGGCCATTCCATGCACCATTATATTTTTACAGAATGATTACAATCAAGTAAATTAAATTTGTAAACGAAATGCAGTTAATTTCAGTACATTTGATAAAACCTACATCGTTGATGTGAATCTAAAAAAGAAAAGCAGACCACGGAAACAGAAGCACTCCTTTGACGCTGTGTGCTGCCAGTTTGCAAAACTGAGCAGAGAAGTACATATGAAAGGGGGGACACTGCAATCAAAATGTGCAAGGCCTTATTTAGTTTAGTTTTTATACATCTTGAAGTGAGTGTGGAAACTGGTGTAGGCAACATTTTTGTGCGTACGCACCGTTTATACATGAGGCCCCTGGTGCCTCATCTCAGAACATTACAGGGATGAAAACAAATTGAATATGAACAGAAAGTGAAAATTAAAGCAATAAGCTAGGAGGTGACAATAAGTATGTATGTATGTATGTATGAAAAAAATGTACACAAAATATACAGATTTTTTTTAAAAAACTAAGGAAACTTTAAAATTTTAAAATAAAAAAGATTTTTAAATAAACATTTTGTAATAAGTGGTCCACGGAGGAGGACGAATTTTAAATAAATAATCAGTTCCTGGCAGAGTGCAGGCTCCACTCAGGGGGCTGATTGCAGTAGCTTGGCCGATCATGCACACACATGCAAAAGGGAGCAGGTCGGTTAGGTGCTGCATTCACACCTCGGAGTGGGTGAAGGTTCGCACCTGTGCCCAATCAGGCTGGTATAAGATGAGCATGCACAGGCAAGAAGGGGAGAAAAGAAAACGAGGGAGAGAGACGGAAGTCATGGAGGTTAAGTAAGGAAAGACGGCAAAAAGGGCAGGATGATAGATGGTGCAAACGAGAAGGGAAGCAGGCAGAGGGGAATTAGAGCCACATGAGAAGAACGTGTGGCAGGACACTCAGGATAGGGGGTGCAGAAGGGCTGCTCCTGCTGAGCACGTTCCAGAGCAGGAGCGACCAAATGCTTTGGGAGGCTCCCACAGCAGCCCGATGGACTATGACAGAAGAGAGAGCGTGGAGCAAAGCTCGGCACAGTGCCCTATAAAGCCTGCAGATGGCCATCAGGGACCCAAGCTAGATTAGAAAGTTGTCTGAGCCTGCTGGTGGAGGTCCGAGGTATCTGCTTAGGGTAAGCCATGAAGACTTTGGTTTTACAAAGATGCACTGTGAATCGTGGTTATAATATGGGATGTGTGCCCTTGCTTTTAACCTAATTTTCAATAGAATATATTTGTTGAACTTTTAATCTCCACTGGACACTGTGTTTTTATCAGATTATTTATTTATTTGTCATGCGGCCAGCACACAAGGGTTTGATTGTTCCTTGTTAAACAAGAGGAAGGGGCAGGAAATGCTTGGGCAGCATTTTAGAGATCTTGTATACACTAAGTGAGGTGTGTGAAAGATGGAGGCAGATGCCAAGAGTCAGAGAAAGGGACTGCAGATGATGGCATCTCCACCAGTTTAGAAGACCCAATGGGAAGATAAAGACACACTGGTCTGACAGGAGCAGGAAAAAAACCTGATATCTGCATGGTTTTAGACTCTGCTTTTTAACTTATTTATTATTGATTTTATCCTCTTTTGAAGAACACCTGATTTTATCGTGGATTATTTACTTATTAAGCAGATGACACTGCACTTTATTTATTGTTGAACTTTAGATTCTTAATAAAAGCACTTTTTGCAATTTCGCAATTTACCCTTATGTGTCCTTATTGCTCTGGCATCTTATTGCTCTTGCATTTCGGTACATAATTATCGATGGTCCTGGTTTCAAGAAGTATGGCAGCTGCAGCCAACCGGAACTGTCACAGTCAACAAACAGGGCAAGACACAAAACAATTCCTGCTTGAAAATGAGATCACAATGGTGATGATCTATTAAAACCTATTACAATTGAAAATTACATGTATAAAGTGTAGCAGGTATATTATACAGTACATACAACATTACATCAGGTAACTAACAAAGCACTGTGCCAACATTCACTTTTATTTTAAATTTCAAGTTACTTAGGAAAAATAAATCAAATACTAACATTTTTTCAATGTTTTTGATAGGACACAAAATATTTTTTTGTTATGTTCCTTACAGTTACAGTACATATACATATGCACTACATATGCAAACTTTACATATAGGGAGTTATTAAACAATAAGCTATGTAAAGAATGAGGAAGGCATATTTGATATTTGCCATAAAAGTCACTTCACTAGTTTGAGTAAAAAACAAACAAAACATGTTATAAATTAATACATACTGTAATATGGAGGTGTGTTTGTTTTGAAAGATGCAGCTTTTTAAATTATCTTTTACTTACTTCATCAAAGAGTTAGTGTATGGGGGATTCTTTAAGTTTTCAACTGACATATTTCAGGCAACAGGACAAGGCCTCATAGTCTTGGCATGCTCAACTTAATTGTAGTGTATTCTGGGAAAACTGAAACACAAAGCAGGATTCAGGATATTTAGAAAGTGTAGCCTTTGATTCCCATAGGAATGACCATGACTTGGTGATAATGAATTAGTCCTCTTCTCTTTATTTTGAAAACTGTAAAACTGTTAGCTGCTTTACTAGCAGAAAGAAAGCCAGGTGCTCACTTTAGTGACTGCTTTAGTCTTTTTTCAGAAAAAGAGTTCAGTTCGTGTAAGTTGGTGCTTTGTTGCAAAAATGAACCATTTAGTTCAGTTCTTTTCTGACATATTTGTAAAAAGCTTAGGTCAGTTTTAAAAATGGGCACTTATAAGGAATCTTTCCCTGTCTGTTAACAATTAAAAATGGACAGTAGCTCTGTCTCAGGCAAGAAATATTTCTTCTCATTTTCCAATTTAGGATATTTATAACAGGCGGCATGGTGGCACAGTGGTAGCACTACTGCCTCACAGTAAGGAGACCTGGGTTTGCTTCCCGGGTCCTCCCTGCATGGAGTTTGCATGTTTTCCCCGTGTCTATGTGGGTTTCCTCCAGGTACTCCGGTTTGCTCCCACATTCCAAAGACATGCAGATTAGGTGGCGATTTTAAATTGTCCCTAGTGTGTGCTTGGTGTGTGTGTGTGTGTGTGTGTACCCTGCGGTGGGCTGGTGCCCTGCCCGGGGTTTGTTTCCTGCCTTGCACCCTGTGTTGGCCGGGATTGGCTCCAGCAGACCCCTGTGACCCTGTAGTTAGGATATAGCGGGTTGGATAATGGGTGGAAGAATGGATATTTTTAACATGTAACTAAGGAACTGGACCATCAAAGTAATGTCATCCAGGACTCAATGAAGAGTGCATGAACCCACCCAGTTTGTATAATGCTTGGCATTTGCTGCTATTGGTTTTCATGCAAATCATTATGAATATTACTTGAAAGCTTATCCTCAATCACTGTGTCTGGATTGTAATCAGCAGACAGAAACATAACTGTCGTCTCTTAACACTAGAATTACCAGAGTCTACGAAAAAACTCGTAGATCCGGCCCACCTTAAATCGCTTCTTAAATCCGTTCACACCTCTCCGCCAGTGTCTTTTGTCCTCTAAATGTGCTGATAAAAGACAAGCTGCCAGCAGCCGGCTATTCCATCCCTGCTCGGACTTCGAACGTGAACGCACTTTTCCCAGCTCATGCCTTGATTGATTGTCTGGGAGTGAAGTGGAGTTTTAGAGTGGAAATAATAGATCGTTATTTGGAACACACGCATTTCATGTGTGTACCGTTTCTACAGTAATCTGTGTAAACACATTGTTAAAACAGAAACTTTTTCATATTTTAGTAATAAATGTTACAAAATGTAGGCATAAACTATAGAATGTGTAAAGCCCGAGTTCCAAAGATCAAATAAACACTTTCACAAAAGCTTCACACACCACACAATAGTTTCCGTGGCGTAGCGGGCTAAGATTTGCCTCTCAGAGCAAATAGCTTTGCTGTGCCTCACAGACATGAGTTCAATTCCCCGCTGGGGATAAAGTGTTACTTCTTTTTTTCATTTAAACCTCAAACGGACATAAAATTTATAAATTGGTATGCACTGTCAGTTATATTTTCATGTGGGATGCTCCTTTTAAAATATTTTTTTAACAATTGAGACTGCAATTAACATGAACAACTGTCCTTATAACTTATTTTTTCAAGATCCATAACATACAAACAGACAGAGCACTGCGTAATAGAGAGACAGACAGGCAGAGATATACAAATAAACAGGGAAGGCACATGTACTGAAAGATAAGAAAGATCAACATGTGCGTTGTTCCTGCTGCACTGAATAAGCTCACGCGCTCTAACATCAGCCCCCCCCCCCACCCACCCCGATCTGACTCTCTAAGTAACAGCACAAGTACAGACGCAAACCAAGTGCATGTGTGTACTGTATAATATTAACAAAAAGACCAGCTTACTACTGAAAACGGCAAATATAGGAGTGAGTGGGGATCGAACCGGGACTCTTGATTACACTTGGTAATGTTAGATGATCCCATAACACAATTATGCAGTCGTTTATCCCATTTTTGTGTATAAAATATTTTTGATAAAATGAGTCATGTTCAAAAACAGAGCTAATAGAATTTAATTCCATGTGTTAAGAGGCTTTTAACAGTATTTTACAATATTATGTTGGTAAAAATGTACCCCATTTGACTTGTGGTGGCTCAATAGCATTTGTGCATGGCAGGGCCTAATTCAATGGATATAAAAAGTGATATCATTTGAAGTCCTGTCTTTTGAAATCTCAGCATAAAATTGTTGTCTACTTTGTACCATGAAGCAGAGCAGGTCAGGAGTTTTGCCAATAAATTAAAGTGTCAGAGAAATGTTAAATCATTACAATGTGCAGATAACACAGCTGTAAGGCTGTTTTTTTTGTGACATAAACATCCATCCATCCATCCATTTTCCAACCCACTGAATCCGAACACAGGGTCACGGGGGTCTGCTGGAGCCAATCCCAGCCAACACAGGGCACAAGGCAGGAAACAATCCTGGGCAGGGTGCCAACCCACCGCAGGTGACATAAACACTGAGTACATATTTGTTCACTTGCAGACCGAAGCTTTTATAATTCCTTTCCACTTACGTTGATTATTAGATAATTGATTTTTATTTTGCTTTTGTGGTTAACATATTAGCAGTAGGTGAAGTGATCTGGTGTAAAAATTGTGTAAGCCAGTTGGGCAATTGACTAACTTGTACTGATGAACTGCTTTGCCATTAAGAACAACTGTCAGATGAGTAAAAGTCAAAGTAAAAAACAAAACAAAACAAAATATACAAGTTTAAGTGGCCTCCCTCAAAGTAGAATAGTAAAGTGATCTGTTAGTGAAGTTGCACAGAATTTTCGTCTGTTTGTAGATAAATCTGAAAATTCACCAATACTTTTTAACAAGGGGATTTTCAAAGTACAGTGAGCTCTATTTGAGATATCGCGAAAGAAAAATGTAACACTCCTGACAAATTTCCTTGAAGAACATATATGTGACTGGAAGCCGAGTTGTTTCATACTGACATATAGACGAACTTACTGATAGACACTGGCAATCACAGTAGGTGCTTTTGACATTACAGGCGAACACTTCTAAAAAAGACAGAAGAACTAGAATATCCAAATTAAGGCCCAGAACCCAGTTCTACAAAAGATCTGTAGACTTGCTTCTGACCATCTTGTTTTTTTTTTCTCTTTTTGGATTTCTGAATGTTTTCTGTCAGAATCCCATGTGTAACGTACTGAAGCTATTTTGATTAATTATTTAGTTTGATTGCCTTTGCTGTTTTATTAATTTCTGTTACCCTTTGCGCACTCTTCATTAATTGACATGCTGGTGTCATTTAAATAACTGTTGATTTGCTCTTTCTTATCATTTTTTTTCTACCATCTTTAAAGAATTCCACCATATCCATATTACTAACCGAGAATGGTAAACCGGATATGGACGCAGGTACATGCCCATGGACACAGAAGACATAGTGCACGGGCGCCACACAAAAACGAGGAATTAGCCCCCCGCCCCAGAGTGAAATGGGAGAGACTATGAACGACACAGCCACACAAACAAGAGGAGTCAGCGCCCCGCCCCAGAGTGAAACGGGACAAACTACGGAGTCCACAAAGGTTCACAAATCAAACCCGAGAAAGCGGAAAGCGGTAACGACACTACAGAGTCCACAAAAGTCCATAACACACAGCATAATCAAACCCGAGATGGTACGGAAAGCACAGGCGCCTACAACGCGCTATAGACCGCCAACACCGAAATAAGAAATAAAACAACAAGCCCAGAAAATACGGAACCCTAAACGTCCACACCACACAGCAGAGGCAAACCCGACATAGTATGGAGGGTGCAGGCGCCTACATCGCGCGTCAGAAGGTGCGGGAAAGTATGAAAGGCAAAGGCGCCTACACAGCATAGTGAAACCCGACATAGTACGGAAGGCGCAGGCGTCACCGCCATATTGTGAGTGGCACTACTGCGGAGTGAAGGCGCAGGCGTCACCGCCATATTGTGAGTGGCACTACTGCGGAGTGAAGTTATGAATAATGTGCTGCTTGGGATTGTACAAACCGCTGAACGCTTTACACCAAATTCAATCACAATACAGCTCAACAATACAAACACGAGCCCACCTGGATAAGATCAATGAAAGCAGGCGCCTACAACGCGCGTTTGAAACTGCGGAAGCAAAGCAGGCATGTGTTCAAAATGAACGAGCTCGACTGACGGATATACAAACACGAGCCCGCCTGGATAAACTCAATGAATGCAGAATGAAATGCCGCGGGAAAAGCGGGCACGGCTCCAAAACGAACGGGCTCGACTAATGTATTTCAGGATACCCAACGCCGGGGGTAGGCGAGCGAAGCGAGCAGGGGGCGGAGCCCCCTTGTTGTTTATACAAATGGAGGCAGCATGGCACCTGACATCAACACACCAATGCTTTAACAAATGAACTTCAATGCTTTATCACAGAACCAAAACGATTTAAAGAAAACAGAATAAAAAAATTCAGAGAAGAAATGAATGATGGAAAAATAACCATGTAGAGAATATAAAGAAGAGAAATAAACAGATAAACATTGCTAGAACTGACTCTCTCAAGGGCTAATATTGCCTATACTAGTGACTACTACATTCAATACAGCAACACTAAGGCATACAAGACTCAAAATAGGCCAGATTAACATCTTAATAATAAAAATGCATTTAAATTTAATGAGCATACCCCATATTTAACTCCCATATCTATATAGGCTAAGAGTTCTACTAATCTGATAAAAATCAATGATAAAATTGAATACCATTATTTTTTTCAAAAACTACAGTTACAAAAATAAAACATACCACCACAGTCTTATTTACTGATACATGGTAATAAGGTTAGAGTAAAGAAAAATGTGTAAATGTAACTCCTAAAGGAAAATAAACGGGAAAAATAGTCAAACCTAAATTTTAAAATTACTCACAACATGAAGCATCTTTTTCCAGATCTTTTTTAACTTGGCTACATATACTTAACCTAACTTAAAGGTTCAAATTAATTTTGTTTTGTAGTTAAACTCAGAATTGCTTAGGAACACTTTAAATACCCTCACCTTATTTCCCATTAATTCTGTTTTGTGCCATGCATTATTTCTTTGGAGACTGGTTTTAAGGACAAAATATGAATAATGTGTAAGGTACAGTAGATCACTTTGCATGAGTTTATGAATACCGAATACAGGGAAATGTAATGTAATACAAAGTAAGGATTATCTGTGTTTCTGTTTAATAAATTCATCATTGCCATTTCCATTATATAGTTTCAGGGGCTGACACCTACCATAGGCAGCAGTGAGTGCAAGACAGGTACCAGCAGTGGATGGGATGTCAGCTGAATGCCATGCTGCAGAAATGGTTTTCTTTTTAAATCACAACACTTAAAGCTCATACTGTAACAACTTTATTTAGTAAAGGTGGAGTTGCGTAACCTGGAGTTGAGCAATAGTGGATTTATTAACTTTGTAGTGGTTCCCCAATCCACTAGAGAACAGTCTAGCATCAGTCATATGTTGTGATCTAATTAGGAGACCTAATCAAGGTCTTCAAAATTCTCAAAGACAGCAATAAAACTGGTCTGTCAGAATTGTTTCAGTTAAACAGAGAACTGTTCACTCAAGGACACTGGTGGAAATAAAGGGGGAAATTAACTTAAAAGACTATTGAGTCATGCTGATATAGTGCAAACCTTGACAACTTAGAACATCTCTGGATGAGATATGGGAAGAACTTAGGTATTAGCTAATCAATCAAGTTTGATGGTTTGAGTGGTCAATTCTTGTTTCAGTGAACATTTTGGTTTTAAAAATGAAATTAGCAATAGTTTATCTGTCCTATAAAACGATAACTTTAAATTATAAGGTTGAGATTATTACATACATAAGGAAAGTGAAATGTTTAACAAATGTTTTTTATTTGTTGGTAGATTTTTTGTCGAATTTGAAAGGTCCAATGGGCTCTTACAGTAATATGGATGTAAATATTAGTCATAGTGTTGATTCTGAAAATATACTTAACGCTTAAATGATCTCTGATCCCTGTTTACATTTAATTTATAACATATCCATTTGACTCATTAATAATGCCCCAGATTAAAGTTAGAACAGTACAATATCTGAAGTTAAGCATGTTCAGGCCTACCCAGTACTTAGATGGGAGACCATCTAGGAAAAGCTTGGGTTGCTGCTGGAAAAGGTATTGGTGAGACCATCAGGTGTCTGCATGTAAATCCCAATGCCCCAGTGATAAGGGCACTGTACTGTAAATATTGCTGCCATCCTTTGGATGAGACCTAAAACCCAGGTCCTGACTCTTGTCATCATAAAAGATCCCTGGGAATCTTTTGAATAGATTAGAGTGTATCCCAATGTTCTAGCTAAATTTTCCATAACGGTCTTGCCCATTCTGTCCTCCTAATCATCCCCTGTCCCTTATTTACTAGCTGTCTCTTTCACCTGTCACAACCTAATAACTAATGTGGGGTGAGTGTACAGGCACAAAACGGCTGCCGTCGCATCACCCAGGTGGATGCTATGGTGATGTTTGAAATGGACCCCCATTGTCTATGTAGAGTATTTGAGTAGCTAGAACAGTTTTATTAAAATTAATTATTAGGTTGTAACAGTTCATGAAAAATCAAGGAAATTTTAAGAAACCTTAACCTAATTCTTTGGAACAATATATATCCCCAAATGAAAGAATATCAAAATCAAATAATGAATGACATGACTGTAATATGTGTTTGAAACATTGTTTAGATAGTATTTTCTCTTGAAACTAACATCTTTGAAATACAAAAAAATCTTGGTTTAATGATAGCACCTGTGCACTTAAATTAGAATGTCATAAATGAGAAAAGATGGAGAAAAAAATTATATCTAGTGTGGACTAACAATATTGATAAGTTTAAAAACCAAGCCCCTGTGAATACTATTTCAGAAGAATATATAAAACTAAAAACATCTATCCTATAATGGTTGTATGTTGTGATGTGAGATTTTGCATATAAGTTGATAAATATTTTGTATGTCTTTATTTGTAACTTAGGCAAAGCAATGTAGTATTAGTGTTACATAAGTGAGAAGCATTCATGATTACAACCTCCCCACCCTTTTAGGAATGGGTCTTTTTGAATATTACGATAGGGTTGGGTGGAAGTGTCTCAAACCAGTTTGGCAAGTGTTTCTCTGCTAAAGTCTCTCTCTCATCCCCCAAACAAAGCCAGGCTGCCTAACTGCCAAGCTTTACCTTAACATATGGTTTGGGGGGCAGGTGTGAAGATGTTCTATCCCCCATTGGTCTGAAGTATGGCTGTTTGGAACTGGCTTGTATCAGAAGCCTTTAAGTACTATGACACCCTATTGGCTCTAGGGGCTGGACAGAACATCTATAAATTTGCTCACTCCCTCACTTTCTCTCTTACCAAACTGATGAATGAATATCTCACACAGCATGAACTGAAAAGGACAAGACAATGAAGAGCACAGCTCGGCAGCCATATTGAGACAGGCATGTGGCCTGTTCCGAAGAAAGCGGACAATAAATGAGGACTTAACTAGAGAAATTTTAAGTAACTAACAAGTCTGTGTGCCGCCTGAAACTACACATCACCATTTTGTCAGGTTGTATGGTTGCCAATATTCAAATGTACTTTGCATATTGTTATTATTTATGAATATTATCAATAATACATTGTTTAAATTGTAACTTAACTCCTGCTTGTTTTTTACTACACCTAATTGCCTGAGGTTATAAATGTAGAAGAGAAGGTGGGGAGAAGTTATATGGTACAATATCTTATAAATAGTGGTAAGTCTGTGAGATTTGAGGCATTCTGACAAAGGCTACATATTAATAATAAAATAGGGGAAAGTAGAGCAATATTGTACTCTACCAAGACAAAACAGTTGTAACAGTGGTTAATTGACAAACAAGAACTCAGAACAGCTGGCAGCATCTCTCATAACATTAGAAGCACTGATTTTGCGAACTGCTTTAATGTATCACAAAATCAAACCCTAACATTTGCGTGCATTGGCTTGGAAATTTCACTCTAGCAACAGAAAAATTCTAATATTCACTTTTCAAAATAAACACTTACTGTTCTCTTAGTGTCTCTAGATTGTAGAATTAGTCAGTCATTCTACTAGTTTTCATTTCTGCTTTTAAACCTTTGTCTGGTTTTTTTGTTTCCTTTTTTTTTAAGAAAATGTTAACAGTATTCAACATATTTTATAAATATAATGCAATCTTGTGCCTCTGCAAATGCTCAAGGTTATCTGTTTCTTTGCTGTTAGATTGCTACATGAACATGATAGTAACATCTGTGAAAACAAACATAAGCAGTAAAAAAAAAAGCATTTGATATTGCAAGTCTTCTATACTAGAACTAGATTATATGGCAATGTGAGGGTTTCTCTTTGACCATATCTCTAAATCCCTTTGACAGTCTCCAAATGAATATAAAGTAACAGACACCACATCAATAAGGAGGAGGAATAGATTTTGGTGGCTATGCCTAATTTCCTATGTATCAGATAATCTTAACATTTTCTCTACTAAGTGTTCAATTCAACAGACTTTCAAAGACATGTACCACTAAGAACTGTCATACTGCGTGACATCTTTCTGTTTTACCCTTTATGTTTCAATGCTTATTGTACCAATTTGTATATTATATTATTATATTGTCCATAAAAATGTCAAGTTATGTTGAATAAGTTTATCAAACTAATGGTTCATTAGTAATCAGAATGTCTGCAAATGTCTGAAAAAGGGAAGATTACCTGCCTATTCGAATTTCAAGTTAACAATTGACAAGAGGTACAAATGATGAATAGAAAATGACCTAAACCAAATGGCTTATCCAGAATGTAATACTGAATACATTTGTTTTGTTCTGTCCTAACTTAAAATGAACATTTTAGGTACTGTTTTGAGAATACACAATATTTTCTGGAGCTTTAATTCAGCCTTTATTGATTAAAGGTATGGAGAATATAAACTTTATTGAGCAATTTGCTTGAGAGCACAATATTGATTGTTTATAAATATTTAATTTTTTTTGGAAACTAGTAACATCAGCAAAAGGACAAGTCTATCTTTGATTTGTATTTATTAATATAATAATAATTTACAAACATTATATATCTATACTAATAAAAGGCAAAGCCCTCACTGATTGACTGACTGACTGACTGACTGACTCACTCATCACTAATTCTCCAACTTCCCGTGTAGGTAGAAGGCTGAAATTTGGCAGGCTCATTCCTTACAGGTTACTTACAAAAGTTAGGCAGGTTTCATTTCGAAATTCTACGCGTAATGGTCATAACTGGAACCTGTTTTTTGTCCATATACTCTAATGGAGGAGGCGGAGTCACGTATCGCGTCATCACGCCTCCTACGTAATCACGTGAACTAAAAACAAGGAAGAGATTTACAGCACGAGTCAAACACGGGAACGAAGGTAAATGACGTTAATTTTTGAGTGTCTTTTAATACTGTGTAAGCATACATATTAACACATGTGCAATTAAACGTGTGCATTTACGGGGTGATTTCTCAGGCTTAAAAGCTCGCCTTTTATTAAAAGGTAAATGCTGTTTTCATTCTGAAGGGCACAAACCATGTTAGATTTCAGCCGTTAAACGTGCAAAAATGAAGGTACACCAGATAAATAAGCGCAACATATTATCAGTTGTATTGTATGCTTACAATACATATAGAAATGTGTTAATCGTTAACTAATAGTATGGGATGGTGTTTTTCGACTCGCGCCTTGATTTAAACGATTCCATGTCTTGGTGGGTTTGCGTAGCTTATTGTCAATATCTTTACACCTGTTTTTAAAACATATTGACTGAAACGGGCTTTCACGAAAAAAGTTAGGGCTTTGCTACAGGATACACCCTCCACAAGTTAAGGAAGTAAAAATAAAAGGTATATATTTCTGTTTTATTTAAACCTTTTAAGTTCGTGTAAGCATACATATTAACACATGTGCAATTAAACGTGTGTATTTACGGGGTGATTTCTCAGGCTTAAAAGCTCGCCTTTTATTAAAAAGATAAATGCAAACTGTTTTCATTCTGAAGGGCACAAACCACGTTGGATTTCAGCCGTTAAACAAGCAAAAATGTCGGTACACCAGATAAATAAGCGCAACATATTATCAGTTGTATTGTATGCTTACAATACATATAGAAATGTGTTAATCGTTAACTAATATTATGGGATGGTGTTTTTCGACTCGCGCCTTGATTTAAACGATTGCATGTCTTGGTGGGTTTGCGTAGCTTATTGTCAATATCTTTACAGCTCTTTTTAAGACTTAATTTAAAAAGGTTTTCTTTTCTTCTTAATAAAAATTTAAAAGCAGTACTTCGCCGGTGCGAAGCGCTCACTTCACTCCCTTACGGGAATCGAACCTCGGACGTCAGCGCTAGAGGCGAAGCCCCTAAAATTGCGCCACGGCGTGTGGTTCGTTTATTTGACAGCATGTAGATCGGGGTAATTACATTCACGGCATTCGTAGTCTGATTCACAATCTGATTGTATGGGTGGTTACCTACCAGGTAACGCTTATGGTTAGCCAGCAAGTCAGCTCGAAGTGATCACTCGAGTAAAGGCAGCTTCACAAAAAAACAGATCCTTAACAAATTGTTATTGGTATATTTTCTCTCAATTTAAAAAGGTTTTCTTTTCTTCTTAATAAAAATTTAAAAGCAGTACTTCGCCGGTGTGAAGCGCGGGGATTTGAGCGACTGAAGCATACAGACATATTCATGAGTGCAGGTACTTCGGAAAGAAAGCACCGTGTAAACCTAAAGTTTAAATTAAGTTCATAGACCTACAAAAGGTTGCCATTGATTTCAGGCAAGATTGCTTTTCTCCTGTACAACTATACATTGCATTCTCAAGAGTGTGCTTGCACAGCTTGGTCATATTACAACCGGAGTGCTGAACTGACAGCGTGGTATACAAACAGAACTATAACAATCGTAAAAAAAGAAAAAAAAAAAAAGCGAAGAACCCTTGCATTTAATAAAAAGGTTCCTTCCTTGGCGTTCGTTTATAAAACAGCAGAAAAGCTGTGTTAAGGCTGCTTCACAAAAAAACTGATCCTTAATATAGATATAGATATATATAGATATAGATATATATATATATATATATATGTATGTATGTCTATATATATATATATGTAAGCTTATAAGTACTGCCTTACTTCTCTTTAAGAAAGGAAGATGTAATGATACTTGATTTAAACGATTCCATGTCTTGGTGGGTTTGCGTAGCTTATTGTCAATATCTTTACACCTGTTTTTAAGACTTATTGACTGAAACGGGCTTTCACAAAAAAAGTTAGGGCTTTGCTACAGGATACACCCTCCACAAGTTAAGGAAATAAAAATAAAGGTGTATATTTCTGTTTTATTTAAACCTTTTAAGTTCGTATGCATAGCCCCATTTGGCTGTTTTAGTTTTTTTTTTTTCTTTCTTCAGTAATATTTAATCTCCTTAAAGAAAAAGAACATATGCATTTTACTTTTTTTGTATCTCTTTAGTAATATTTTAGTGTAAAAGGATAACCAGTATTTAAACCTTTTATGTTACTTTATAAAGTTATTTTACACAATGTTGAAAAATTAATAAGAAAGCTACATATTTTGGCAGCTGCTGCTTTAATTTTCAATGAAATGAAAAAAGTTCTCCAAGAGAAAACCTCAATGAAGAAGAAACAGTTTGCACTATCTAAAAAGGAGAAACCCTCATTTATAAAGGTTTGCTGCAGATGACTTAACTGAAAATAAATGAATAGTTCCTATGTGTATAATACATATTTATCTATTTTACTTATGCCTTTATTCCAGCAACTTGCAACATCTGAGGTTCAATTTGTTACATTACTTTTGTTTTTTGCAGCCCAGGCAGGTGAAGTGACTTCCTCAGGGTCACACAGTGGTGTCAGTACCAGGATTTGAACTGACAAGCTCCGGGTTTGCTGAAATATTACTGAAGAAAGAAAAAAAACGAAAACAGGCAAATAGGGCTATGCATACAAATGTCCATCCATCCATTATCCAACCCGCTATATCCTAAATACAGGAGCCAATCCCTGCCAACACAGGGCACAAGGCAGGAAACAAACCCCGGGCAAGGTGCCAGCCCACCGCAGGGCGCACACACCCACACACACCCACACACCACGGACAATTTAGAATCGCCAATGCACCTAACCTGCATGTCTTTGGACTGTGGGAGGAAACCGGAGTACCCGGAGGAAACCCAGACAGACACGGGGAGAACATTCAAACTCCACGCAGGGAAGCGAACCCGGGTCTCCTACCTGGCACCTTTCACTGCGCCACCATGCCGCCCGCATACAAACTTAAAAGGTTTAAATAAAACAGAAATATATACCTTTATTTTTACTTCCTTAACTTGTGGAGGGTGTATCCTGTAGCAAAGCCCTAAGTTTTTTCATGAAAGCCCCTTTCAGTCAATAAGCCTTAAAAACAGGTGTAAAGCTAAACTTGCAGCACCGCTATTCAATTACACTTGCCTAACGCCACTCCTAAGGGGAGATACTGTGGGATCTGGGCATCAGTCAAAGCACCAATCACAGGCCCGATTAGAAAGCGGGAAGCTGTGATTTGTCGTCTCCCTCCCATGTAACAATCACAGCCCGTGTTACAACGCACTATGTATGAATGTATATATGTATATATGAAGAGGATGGATGGATGTATATGTGTGTGTTTATGTATGTGTGTATATATGTTGATATGTGTATATATATATATATGTGGATGTGTATATATATATATATGTATATATGTATATATATGTATATGTAGATATGTGTATATATGTATATATGTATATGTATATATATGTTTACATAACCTCTTTAACACACTACTTCTCCGCTGCGAAGCGCGGGTATTTTGCTATATATATATGTCAATGTATGTATGTATATATGTATGTCTATGTTTATATATATATATGTGCATATGTATATATATGTGTATATATATGTACATATGAATATATATATATGTAGATGTGTAAATTTGTATTTGTATATATATGTATATGTGGATGTGTATATGTATGTATATATATGTATATGTAGATATGTGTATATGTAGATATGTACTATATATATATATGTATATGTATATATATGTTTACATAACCTCTTTAACACACTACTTCTCCGCTGCGAAGCGCGGGTATTTTGCTAGTATATATATATAACTGAAACAGTTGGGGCACCTCCCTGGGAAACACATATAATTACAAAAGCTAGAAACAAAAAACTTGCAACAAGTTGTGGATGTATCTTTTCAAACGAGAGCACAGAATTGAACTCCCTTCAAAATGGCAGAACTACCAGTCATATGGGTCCCAGGCAGGAAGAGGCGGGTCTAGGAATGGCTGTCAATCATCCATTCTGCAGAGGGGGAAAGAAAGAACGCATTAGAACATACTGCCAAACTCTGGTTTGGTAGGTAACTACCATCACCTTAAGTTGCCACCCATGCACACACATGTGGCAATATATAGCCTACAAAGATAACAAAAGAGCATCTACGTTTATACATTTCAATTGCTGGTTTGTTTTGCACTAGTTGAAGTACCCAGCATTGATGCATTAAAGTAAGAATGAAAATATTTATGGAATAAGCGCGTCCAGGGAGGATGGACAACAGAAGTGACGTCAGTAGTGGAACAACTGTCAATTTTCTGTTCTGCAGAGAGGGAAAGAAAGAAGGCATTGAAATACAGTGCAAACCCCAGGTTTAGCGGGTAATTACCTTCACCTAGAGTCTTTAACACTAGAATTACAAGAGCCAACGAAAAAACTCGTAAATCCGGCCCACCTTAAATCCCTTCACACCTCTCCGTCAGTGTCTTTTGTGTTTTTTCGTAGGCTCTGGTAATTCTAGTGTTAAGTTGCCTCACATTCGCATGACTATATACAGTGTATATACAGTGCATCCAGAAAGTATTCACAGCGCATCACTTTTTCCACATTTTGTTATGTTACAGCCTTATTCCAAAATGGATTAAATTCATTTTTTTCCTCAGAATTCTGCACACAACACCCCATAATGACAACGTGAAAAAAGTTTACTTGAGGTTTTTGCAAATTTATTAAAAATAAAAAAAATTGAGAAAGCACATGTACATAGGTATTCACAGCCTTTGCCGTGAAACTTGAAATTGAGCCCAGGTGCATCCTGTTTCCCCTGAACGCCCTTGAGATGTTTCTGCAGCTTAATTGGAGTTCACCTGTGGTAAATTTAGTTGATTGGACATGATTTGGAAAGGCACACACCTGTCTATATAAGGTCCCACAGTTGACAGTTTATGTCAGAGCACAAACCAAGCATGAAATCAAAGGAATTGTCTGTAGACCTCCGAGACAGGATTGTCTCGAGGCACATACTGTATCTGGGGAAGGTTATAATATATATACAGTACTGTGCAAACGTTTTAGGCAGGTGTGAAAAAATGCTGTAAACAAAGAATGCTTTCAAAAATGGAAGTGTTAATCATTTATTTTCATCAATCAACTAAATGCAGTCAATGAACAAAAGAGAAATCTAAATCAAATCAATATTTGGTGTGACCACCTTTTGCCTTCAAAACAGCATCAGTTCTTCTAGGTACACTTGCACACAGTTTTTGAAGGAACTCGGCTGATAGGTTGTTCCAGACATCTTGGAGAACTAACCACAGATCTTCTGTGGATGTAGGCTTCCTCACATTCTTCTGTCTCTTCATGTAATCCCAGACACACTCAATGATGTTGAGATCAGGGGGGTATTTTTCGTACGTGGATTACTTGTTTAGCCAGATGTAATTGTTGACGATTTGGCATGATCCTGGATCTGTCGGTTTTTCGAAACTCTTGCTGGATGTGTTGTCATAGTAGCATATCCAAATCCTCAAACCTGCTCGGAGCAGGTTTGTTCTATGTAAACAAGGATTAGCTCACACACTTAATCAGTGTCCGTACGTGGAATTCATTTAGTCATGACTATAATTATAAGAAGAGAATTTCATATAGAGAGGGGTTTGCACAATCAGCAAGATCCTTTATTGCTTCCGGATGAAATTCTTTTTGAAAGATACTGCATTAGCCGAGGGGGAATATTGTACCTTAAAAATTTATTAGGACCTTATATTCGAAGTCAAACTCGGCGAATTCGGGCTCTCACAACCACACAGACAGTATGCATTGCTTTGAGGTTTTTTCAATCGGCACTTTTTTTATATACCGTAGGCGATGCGGAAAATCTATCTAAAAGTGCAGTTTGCCAGGCAATTCGTAAAGTCTGTTTGACTCTGAAATATTTCCTTTGGGTTTTCATAGTGTTTCCTGGACACCTGTCTGTGCAGACAAAAGAGGCGTTTCATGCCATTGCAGGTAGGTAATACACAGGTAAAAACACCCACAGTTCCATAAATAATCTCACAATCAGCCTAGCATTCTCATTACCCAGGGTTTCCAAATGTGATTGGGGCACATGGGACTGATCAGAGTGGAGTTTGATCAAACATTATTTGGAAAATGTACCTCTCTTCCAGATGAATAATCAGACACAGTGTCTTCATCAAATATTTGACCTTTGTCAATATCTCGTTGGTCAGACACAGGTTCTAGGGATATGACATTCCCTGCAACTGACCCAACAAAAAAAAGAGGGCTATATGGAACCTACCTATGGCACACATTGAGGACAAATATATGCAATGACCATCCTTTACCTGAAATGAAGTGACCACTGCATCCTGCCACTGGTTCTGAGGAGGAGCTTCCCCCTGGAATGCCCTCAGAAACAGGGCGATGGGCATTTTGCTGGAGAGCCAACTCTTCTGCAGGGGTTAGGTCTGGACCGCGTGGACCTCCACCTGTTTTTTGCTTGTCTGCCTTCTTATTAGCTTTAAAATTAATGTTCTTTACATTATACATGATTCTATATGTCAACAATTCTTTAAATAGTTATATATCAGTATTTACCAGTTTGAAGTATATTCTTGTACAGTGATCCCTCGCTATATCGCGCTTCGCCTTTCGCGGCTTCACTCCATCGCGGATTTTATATGTAAGCATATTTAAATATATATCGCGGATTTTTTGCTGGTTCGCGGATTTCTGCGGACAATGGGTCTTTTAATTTCTGGTACATGCTTCCTCAGTTGGTTTGCCCAGTTGATTTCATACAAGGGACGCTATTGGCAGATGGCTGAGAAGCTACCCAGCTTACTTTTCTCTCTGTCTTGCGCTGACTTTCTCTGATCCTGACGTAGGGGGATTGAGCAGGGGGGCTGTTCGCACACCTAGACGATATGGACGCTCGTCTAAAAATGCTGAAAGATTATCTTCACGTTGCTATCTTTTGTGCAGCTGCTTCCTGAAACGACATGCTGCATGGTGCTTCGCATACTTAAAAGCTCGAAGGGCACGTATTGATTTTTGATTGAAAAACAAACTCTGTCTCTCTCTATCTCTCTCTCTCTCTTTGTCTGCTCCTGACAGAGGGGGTGTGAGCTGCCGCCTTCAACAGCTTTGTGCCGTGGTGCTTCGCATACTTAAAAGCCAAACAGCCCTATTGATTTGTTTGCTTTTCTCTATCTATGTGACCTTTGAAGAGGAAGATATGTTTGCATTCTTTTAATTGTGAGATGGAACTGTCATCTGTGTCTTGTCATGGAGCACAGTTCAAACTTTTGAAAAAGAGACAAATGTTTGTTTGCAGTGTTTGAATAACGTTCCTGTCTCTCTACAACCTCCTGTGTTTCTGCGCAAATCTGTGACCCAAGCATGACAATATAAAAATAACCATATAAACATATGGTTTCTACTTCACGGATTTTCTTATTTCGCGGGTGGCTCTGGAACGCAACCCCCGCGATGGAGGAGGGATTACTGTACTTCACTTTAACCTGTTCCCGTGTTCTCTTTGTGCTCACGTTTGATCTGGAATTGTGACATATTAAATAATAATTAATCTGACACATAGGAAATGAAACGCTGCTTTCAGTAACTACAATGCACACTCGTTTAATTTGTCAGCCACTTTTTGCCAGCCGTCTTTTCTGGTTTGGGCTGCTTTTGCAGTGTTACCCCTTGTACATATTAAATCTTGAAATTCTTCATGTCCTTCAAATAAAAGGTCCTGCTCTGCTTCTGTGAAAACAAATTCACCCGTTCTTTCATCATTTTGTTACAGCCTATCAAAGACTTGCTGATCATGTTTTCTAGACTCAACATATATGGGCTTTTCAATCAGCGCGGCCGCGCGCATTCATCTCGGATGATTAGATCCAGATAGACTAATCTAATACACGGCTGCGTTTGAAAAACCGACTTATCCCGGAAGAGTTTCACTGGCATTAACTCATCGAAGATGAGGCATCTGATCTCGGATGATTTAAGCGACGTACGGAAAATACCCCCAGGGCTCTGTGGGGGCCATACCATCACTTCCTGGACTTCTTGTTCTTCATTACACTGAAGATAGTTCTTAATGACTTTGGCTGTATGTTTGGGGTCATTGTCCTGCTGCAGAATAAATTTGGGGCTAATCATACACCTCCCTGATGGTACTGCATGATGGATAAGTATCTGCCTGTATTTCTCAGCATTGAGAATGCCATTAATCCTGACCAAATCTCCAACTCCATTTGCAGAAATGCAGCCCCAAACGTTCAAGGAACCTCCACCATGCTTCACTGTTGCCTGCAGACACTCATTATTGTACCGTTCTCCAGCCCTTCGACGAACAAACTGCCTTCTGCTACAGCCAAATATTTAAAATTTTGACTTATCAGTCCAGAGCACCTGCTGCCATTTTTGTGCACCCCAGTTCCTATGTTTTCGTGTATACTTGAGTCGCTTGGCCTTGTTTCCACGTCGGACGTATGGCTTTTTGGCTGCAACTCTTCCATGAAGACCACTTCTGGCCAGACTTCTCCGGACAGTAGATGGGTGTACCAGGGTCCTATTGGTTTCTGCCAGTTCAGAGCTGATGGCACTGCTGGACATCTTTCGATTTCGAAGGATAATAAGCTTGATGTGTCTTTCATCTGCTGCACTAAGTTTCCTTGGCCAACCACTGCGTCTACAATCCTCAACATTGCCTGTTTCTTTGTGCTTCTTCAAAAGAGCTTGAACAGCACATCTTGAAACCCCAATCTGCTTTGAAATCTTTGTCTGGGAGAGACCTTGCTGATGCAGTATAACTACCTTGTGTCTTGTTGCTGTGCTCAATCTTGCCATAACATGAAACTGTCTTCCACAACCTCACCTTGGTAGCAGAGTTTGGCTGTTCCTCACCCAGTTTTAAGCCTCCTACACAGCTGTTTGTTTCAGTTAATGACTGTGTTTCAACCTACGTGTGACATCGATGGTCATTAGCACCTGTTTGGTATAATTGGTTGATCATACACCCGACTATAATCCTACAAAATCCCTGACTTTGTGCAAGTGTACCTATAAGAACTGATGCTGGTTTGAAGGCAAAAGGTAGTAACACCAAATATTGATTTGATTTAGATTTTTCTTTTGTTCGCTCACTTTGCAATTTGTAAATTGGTAACAATAAACAGTCATTATTTATATTTCTGAAAGCATTCTTTGTTTACAGCATTTTTTCACACCTGCCTAAAACTTTTGCACAGTACTGTATATATATATATATATATATATATATAAACATAAACATTGGCCGTACTACCCGTCTTAGCCTGGGTAATTTCATAAGACAATGACAGTTTCAGTGCTGTTAGTTAGTTAGTTAGTGCTGTGTTTTTGTAGGCCTCACCTGTTTTTCCTATTTTGGTACCAGAGTGATAACAGTTTTCCTTAGAAATTAATTGTTGCAAACTGCATGCATTCAAAATTGCTTTTAAAAGGTAGGCAGCGTGCTAAATATTCCAAAGACACCAAATACTGAGCCACTATTTTACTATCGCTGATGCTGATAAAACAATGGTGTGCGGTTCTATGAACTTCAAAACATTAGCCACGTGAAGAAGAATAAATTACTACCTTAAGACTTTGTTCACCTAGGTTTTTGTAAGTGGAAATGGCTACCTGCTTAACCAACCAGCTACTCGTACTAATAAGCCTAAATTGGGAGCCACAATGTTTAATGATTTTCCCCGGCTGGAAAAATGAAATCCACATAGAAAATTCAAAAATCTCTTTACAGACTCTGTACTTAATTAATATTTTTAGATTTACTATACCAATAATTTAAAATACAAATAAGAAACAACTAATTATAATTTACAAGAAAAAAACAGCTGAAGGGAGTAAAAAATAAATAAAAAATGTAATGCTTCCAAGAAACAAGAAAATAAACAGAAAAGCTTATCAAAACTGAAACAAATACAAAATAAACCAATAAAGAAGGAGGCTCAAAAGATGAAAATCACATAGAAAGGAATAACCAAAAGCATAAAAATAGATTAACAAAACAAGAAGGCAGTAAATACCAGAATCAATATAAAAAATCTCAAACTTGAAGTTATAAAAAGTCACAAACTACAATAAAAAATCAAAAATATACAAAGGTTAAGTCTCAAATGATTTATGAAACTTTTCACAACAGGAATAAATATAACTGGGGCTTGAAAACCATTGCTAAGTTTGCTATTCATGTGCCTTATATAGAACCCTCAGGTAACTGCAGCCATAATGATGGCACCGCCTGAGAGTTATGTTCGATAATGAGGCCACATCTCTGAAGGCACAAAGGCATAAATGAGAGTAGGTAGATGAGGGTTTTGGTAATTGGGGGAGTCATTAAGTAAACAAAAATACTCAAAACATAAAGCCCAAATATTCATCAACTTGGTAACCCCTCTTTAAGTCACATAATCTGAATCAAGCATTGCTCACTTCTCTTATTTTAATAGGAACATTCAGAGTGATGTGGGGTCTTTTTTAACACATTGTTAATTGGTCCTTACAGAGTTGAAAAAAGACGGCTTTCTTATTGCAACTGTTTTGGACCCTCAGAGTTGCCCTTTTGTAGTTTCTTATTATATTGAATGTTTTTTTTTCTTCTTTGTTCAAATAGTATTTCATAATCCTATTGATTTTGTTTTTAAATAAGTCAATGCCATTTACCCTGTCGTGAAAAGTAAAACGCACTTGTGAAAAAGGTCTTAGTGGCTTTTTTATTTTTGCAATATTTCTTGATTTTTTGTCATTGATTGAGTTGATTTTGTTTATTGGGATTTTCTTGATGTTTTTTAACTTTTGTCTGTTCTTCTAGGCTTCACCTTTGCCATAGTCAACCATGCTTCTATGCTACTACAGTTGGCAAAAAAGCTAATAGGAATAGTAGATGAGGGAGAGAACAGGAACAAAAATCATAATGGTCACAATTCAAAATAGCAAAACCCAATATACAAAGCAAAAGTCTGAGTCAACAAACACATAAAATCCTACCACTCTAAAATGACTAAACATGGTGCCATAATTCACACAGTATTCTGGAACTTTGACAAAAGGACAAATGTTCCTCCATCTGATAAAGGTAAGGAATGATGGCTCAAACTGTCACATAATCACAGTGTCACCAGACCTTAAACTGGCTTTGCATTAGTGAACAAAAAAGGCCGTAACTTTATCAAAATGATGTAATGTGTGAGAAGTTATTGTCAGAATTAAATTATGCATATTTCTATACCCCAAAATTATGACAGCTTAATTTCCTTTCCATCTTTCTGTCATACTTTATGATATAAAATCTTAACAGCAACTTTTTAGTGGATTTTCAGTGTTTACAGTTTTCCCTGTGGGAAAAGGTCACTTTCATTTATATGTTTATGGAGTGTTTGATTTAGATCATTAAAGATGAAATGTCCAGCCATAATGTTAAAGATTCTCTTAAACTTGTTCCATTGGCCTTCAAAATAGGCAATTAAATTTTAGAAAGATGTGATTGTGTAGTCTGAAGAGAAGAAACTCTGCAAACAAGTAAAACTGATAATTGAGGCTCAAAAACAGAATCCTAGATCCTAAGTATAATCATTTTAAGGTACTAGGAATGGGTACAGAGGCTGACAGAAATCTGCTCCATTAAGATAGTTTTACTAGGTAGGCAAGTACGTCTAGCACCACATTATGTCAACTGTGGTCTCTAGAGTGTGCTGTTGAGCCAAGTTCAAATGTTGTCTGAAGCAACAATAAGTAAAAAGAAAATTCTCTTGCTTAATGCAAGAGTTTGACTGAGTTGGCAAGAATGTATGCCTGGCACCACATACCAATCAGATACTAAATATGTTACTACATGCTAGCTTATTACTGATGGGTGTGCTATCTTGCATCATGCCTCAACATATCTATTTGTGTAGTGCAAGCTCTGTACGAGCAAATGCATTATATATGTGTGTATACTGAGGTCAGTGCGGAAAAGCTAATTTGCATTAAGTCAACTAGGCCGCTTCTGGTGATGAGGAGAGTTCAGAACAGTCACTCAGTTTTTTTAGACAGTTTCCCCTTGGGGATTAATAAAGTGTAACAAACGTCAAATATCAAAGTCACACCACAACAATAAGTTGTGAAAGTCAAGCAGTAGTTTTTCCAAAATAACATGTCTACTACTTCGGGTCCACGTCCCTTTCCCTTGCTAATTCTGTGGAAATTAGCGACACCTCTACAATATATGACTCTAGATTCCTAAAGCGTGCTTGGGACTTGACTAGTGCACTCATACAACACAAGGCTTGTTGTGAATTTTATCCAAAACCTGGACAAAAGTAAACCAAACCAAATTGTGTCAGCAAGTAGTTGTGAACCTGGAATATAAAAAATAAGAACAGTGGTAATTAATAATGAGAAATAAGTTGCAATTAGTGTCTCTTTACTGTAATATTGAATTACTATATTAAACACTAAATTACTGTAAATTTCTCCTTGGGATTAATAAAGTATCTATCTATCTATCTATCTATCTATCTATCTATCTATCTATCTATCTATCTATCTATCTATCTATCTATCTATCTATTTTTGTCATTGTTTTGTTCTTCATATAAAGTACACATACAAGTAACTGAATTAAAAAATAAACACTTACAAATAGCAAAAATTTACACCAGGTGTAACAGACTCAAATGTAATGTATGTTTTTTTATATAATAGTAATAAAAATAGCACCTCACTACTCAAAATGTTAAATGCAGGGAGAACCTGGGTTCAAACCCAAAACCTCTTGATTACTAGACAGCAGTTCTTTCCTCTGCACCAGCCAAACAGAGATATATAATTTGTGTCGATTGATATTTGAGCTTCGGTTTTTACACATTGACATGTAAACTGAATAATTTCTTTTTCTTTGGTTATATTCTTGAATAAAAGCACACTTGTTTTGTTATACCTTTTGTGAAAGTGTTTATTTGATATTTGGACTTCAGTCTCCACACATTATACACTTCACGTCAGCATTTTGTCATGAGTACTATAAAATGAAAAAGTTTCTGTTTTAGTTATTTGTTCAACATTTCTTGCCTCGCATTTCTTGTCATTCTACATTTACATAGATCGTTGTAGACACGGAACACATATGAAATGTACCTCTCCAAATAAAAATGTATTATTTACCCTATACAATTCCAGACAAAGAGATAAAGAAACTTCAGCTGTGAGAATTTTGCTTCTGACTTAGCTGCCTCCTTAGGGAATGAGAGAGGAGGCTGCTTTCTGCCAGTGCTGCTTGACACATTTGCAAAATAACGACACAGAAGAGGAGAAGTGAGGGAATTTAAGGTGGCCCAGCATTACGAATATTTTCATAGGCTTCAGTAATTCAAGTGTTAAAGACTCGGGAACACTTGCGGGGCTAGGGCTCTGGCCCGTTGAAAGTACTTCCAGGTCATACAGAAGTCCCAAATAACAGGGAGTGTATCTCCCTTGCAGCACCCATGGATCCCAGCAGGGCTGCACTTCCAGCCTACAATTCCCGGCCTTCCTTGCTGGTTTCCGACCAGGCACCGTTATGCAGGGTTGGTGCCATCTAGTGCTCCAGGGGTAATAAACCCCTGGGGGTGACAGTCTTTCCCCATGTTTCTCTTTCATCTTGGTCAGGGAAAGTAATACAAATATATCCATAGTTTGTCAGCATACCCGTGCCAATCAAACGCAGGAAGCTCTGAAGGCTACTTGTGACTTTATGCTTTAGGGAGTTAAGTAAATAAATCAAGGTAAATAACATTCAATGTGCCTTTTATATAAGTAACATATAAAGGTTTTTCATATAAGGACCATCACAAAACATAATCACAAACAGAACTTTGCACGATACCTTGGCGAGCTTGGTATGCTCTGCTGTTTCGTTGAAGGACATGCATGGCAGATTGACCAATAATGGGATAGTAAGGTGCTTGTTGATTGTGCTGATCGACACATTTACAAAACAAAAGATGCTAATGGAGAGGTGCAAAGGAATTTAAGGTGGCCCGGGATAACGAGTTTTTTCATAGGCTTCAGGGATTCTAGTGTTAAAAATGAAAAAATTATAAAGATAAATGAAAAAGTAAATGCAATTAGAAAATTAAACAGTAACTGCAATGGACAGAAGCTAATGCAATACATGTTCCCAATGGTTTATGTGTAGTTTGATCAAGCATAACACAGAGCTTTTCCATTAGTCTAGTTGAAGCCAAGGTGGTTCGGTGAATTTCAGCAGGTTTCCCTCCCTCTGCCCAAAGAAATCTCACTACACATTTCAGCAGGTGCCAATTAACTCAGTCCATTTGTTACACATCTATATGGTTTAGCTATTTCTAAATTTCCAATCACAAATTATTCATCAATCCATCCTTTTATTTGTCAAAGCTTTTTCCTTTATATCATTCACAAAGCAAAAATTCATCTCAGATGGAAGGCTAGAGTACATTGGGACACAATTGTGCACACACCCATAATAGGATGATTTGGAATCATTAGAGACAAGAGTTAATGCTGAAAATACATTCATACAATATATTAAAACCCAGATCGGCCAGACTAGAAATTAAACATGGATCCCATTAGCTACCGTAATCATAATTTTTATTTAGGCATATAAATCACTTGCTATTGATATTATGTTTTGTAATGAGTTACAAATGATGATTCATCAATGACTTAAGAGTCATAGGCACTCTTGTCCTCCGTTTTCACATCTTGCCCAAAGAAAGAATCAAAAGAAAGTTTATTTTTAATTATCAATATTAGTCACTTGACCTTGTACTGCCGATGTTACAGTTTTGTTTCCTGTGGTTTTCAGAATATACATTTTTTAAAAATATTACAAATACACATAAATATTATTATTAGGAATTAAGGTAATTATTTGATAAAGAATACAGACATAAGTGCAAAATGCTGTGGGTGTACACTCACTATGTGCAGTACTTTTGGTTGATCTGTTGACTTTAGGCAGTTTTCACTAGCGGCTGAACACATCATCTTCATGTTTAATTCACTAAATATTTATCCATCCATCTCTTTTCATTAGCTGCTCATTTAAGTGAGAAGAACTAATGTATTAGATTATTCTTTTGCATATACATTGCCGAATTACTGATATGGTTGTTTTATGCACTGAAACTGAATGTAAAATATGTTACTGCAAATTTGACTGCATAAGGCTCACAATAAGTTCTCACAAAAATGTAAAAGGCCAGCTATATAACTCCCTATGAGAAACTTTTTCTTGTAACTGGGGCTTAAAACCAATTGCCTGTCTTCAAATGCTGAATGAACGCCCTCATAGAACTAGAAACTGTGTGCATAATTTATGCATTGGCCTTCAATATCTATAAACTATTTACATTTGATATTTGCAAGGAATTTCAGGTTACATTAATTGTTGAGATATACTCTCTGAATACGCTCTGAATACCAAGCCCTGTTCCTTGATTCCCCCTCAAGTGTAAATGAAAACTTATCTTCCATTGTGAGATAGTGACATTTATCTTATACGGCAAAAACTGAGAAGACAGCCCATGGCCTTGTTCCCTTATTCCTTTGTTGTTTTTGCTGTGTCCCCTGTGGCTATAACAGCAAAAACAGGAAAAAAGAATGCTTTGTTGTATTTTCCATTTGGCTGTTTGTCACAATGCCGTATTTTTTTTTTAACAAATTTGGTTTAAGTATAATATGCCTTTTTTGTTTTTCTGATGTCTTCATCACACTGTCCAGGCTTGGTTCCTATTTTATGCCCAATGCAGCCAGAATCAGTTACATTACCTGTGACCTTATAATGGGATAATGATCTTTTTCAAAGCAACATCAATGCACATTGGAAAATAATCTAAATATTTTTCATTCTAGGCTAATTTTACAATAAAACCATTTTATTAAGAATGGCCTGGTCACAACTATTCACTTAATTTCTCCAAAAGGTATTACTATCAACCAGACTTCCTGGCTACTTCTTCCATCCATCAGTGGTTTTCTGTATGAAGATCAACTTTCTAATTTACCCTTGACATGTTTCCACCTGTGTTCCTGTTGAAGTAACAACAGGGATCCACAGTACAAATTCCTCCCTTTATTTCAAACACTTCAATCATGTCACTTCTTAATTTTTATTTACTTAAACTGAAAAGATCCAGGTCTTACATTCTTTTTTCACTGCTCAAACATTTCATTACTCTATTCAGCCAAGTCACTCTTCTCTGAACATCTTCTAGTGCTGCTGTGTCTTTATGTCTCCCCACTAAACTAGTCACACTTCTGTAGACTTTCTCTGCATGTGTTAAGTCATTTTTGAAATACAATGACCAAAACTGCTTCCCAGTATATCAGATGATGCCTCACAAGTGTGTTTTACAACTTAAGTATATATATTAATTATGTTCTTCATAATGGCTTCTTTACACTGTCTTGATGTTCATAATGAAAAGTTCACAACAAGATCATTGGCCCCAGCACTGTTGCATGACGGAACCCACTTTCAACCTTGTAATTTGAAAACACTTCTTTGCACCATAATGTATTGCTTCTTGCTTGACTGGATAGGATATCTTTAGGCTACTTGTTAATATACATTTTAAAAAGTCTTTATTTTTTCTCAAATGATGATTTAACTGTGACTGCACCTTCAGCATAATGTTTGAGACATGCTTGAAGGTAACCTGGGCCTTGTACAACAGAATAAATTCCTCTCAGGATTAGCCGGTTGAAGCTACTGCTGTGATTATTTCTCCTTTGTGAAATAGAAATTCCAATTGAATAAAAAGAGTATTTACAAAAGTTATTGATCACTAAGTTTTCCATAGTTCACATCTTGCTTTATTTGCAGGTAGTGACATCAAAGAGCTCCCAAAAACATAAGCACTGCAGTAAACATCAAAGAAGAGCAACAATTCACAGGAGAGTAAGAAGTCATTGAAATATATTCTTCAAATTAACCAAGAGATATATTTTTAACTTCCTTCCAGTATAACATACATCATTGTTGTCATGTCTAAAACAGTTTTTTAAAAATAATTTAATTACTTTTAATCCAGAAATGTTTTTTGTCAAGTATTTTTTAATTACATCCATGTTGTACTACTACTTATATCCATACTGAGAAAATGAGCCAATTAAGGTTTTAAAGTTTTTTCTTTTTGCCAAGTTAAATGTCTTAGAATGAGTCTTGTGACCCAGAATCTACATTTTGAATATACAAGACATACTGTATATACAGTACTGTGCAAAAGTTTTAGGCAGGTGTGAAAAAATGCTGTAAACAAAGAATGCTTTCAGAAATATAAATAATGATTGTTTATTGTTATCAATTTACAAAATGCAAAGTGAGCGAACAAAAGAAAAATCTAAATCAAATCAATATTTGGTGTTACTAACTTTTGCCTTCAAACCAGCATCAATTCTTATAGGTACACTTGCACAAAGTCAGGGATTTTGTAGGATTATAGTCGGGTGTATGATCAACCAATTATACCAAACAGGTGCTAATGATCATCAATGTCACACGTAGGTTGAAACACAGTCATTAACTGAAACAGAAACAGCTGTGTAGGAGGCTTAAAACTGGGTGAGGAACAGCCAAACTCTGCTACCAAGGTGAGGTTGTGGAAGACAGTTTCATGTCATGGCAAGATTGAGCACAGCAACAAGACACAAGGTAGTTCTACTGAATCAGCAAGGTCTCTCCCAGATAAAGATTTCAAAGCAGACTGAGGTTTCAAGATGTGCTGTTCAAGCTCTTTTGAAGAAGCACAAAGAAACAGGCAATGTTGAGGATCGTAGACGCAGTGGTCGGCCAAGGAAACTTAGTGCAGCAGATGAAAGACACATCAAGCTTATTATCCTTTGAAATCGGAAGATGTCCAGCAGTGCCATCAGCTCTGAAATGGCAGAAACCAATAGGACCCAGGTACACCCATCTACTGTCCGGAGAAGTCTGGCCAGAAGTGGTCTTCATGGAAGAGTTGCAGCCAAAAAGCCATACGTCTGACGTGGAAACAAGGCCAAGCGACTCAAGTATACACGAAAACATAGGAACTGGGGTGCACATAAATGGCAGCAGGTGCTCTGGATTGATAAGTTAAAATTTGAAATATTTGGCTGTAGCAGAAGGCAGTTTGTTCGTCGAAGGGCTGGAGAGTGGTACAATAATGAGTGTCTGCAGTCAACAGTGAAGCATGGTGGAGGTTCCTTGAACGTTTGGGGCTGCATTTCTGCAAATGGAGTTGGAGATTTGGTCAGGATTAATGGCGTTCTCAATGCTGGGAAATACAGGCAGATGCTTATCCATCATGCAATACCATCAGGGAGGTGTATGATTGGCCCCAAATTTATTCTGCAGCAGGACAACGACCCCAAACATATAGCCAAAGTCATTAAGAACTATCTTCAGCGTAATGAAGAACAAGAAGTCCAAGAAGTGATGGTATGGCCCCCACAGAGCCCTGATCTCAACATCATTGAGTGTGTCTGGGATTACATGAAGAGACAGAAGGATGTGAGGAAGCCTACATCCACAGAAGATCTGTGGTTAGTTCTCCAAGATGTTTGGAACAACCTACCAGCCGAGTTCCTTCAACAACTGTGTGCAAGTGTACCTAGAAGAATTGATGCTGTTTTGAAGTCAAAGGATGGTCACACCAAATATTGATTTGATTTAGATTTCTCTTTTGTTCATTCACTGCATTTTGTTGATTGATGAAAATAAATGATTAACACTTCCATTTTTGAAAGTATTCTTTGTTTACAGCATTTTTTCACACCTGCCTAAAACTTTTACACAGTAGTGTGTGCGTGTGCGTGTATATATATATTTTACTGTATATATAATAATAATTCATTACATTTTATATATACATATCTATTATAAAAAAAATCCTGGGAGAGAAAGACTAGGGAGATGAGATGTGATCTTCATGTGAAGAGCACGGAAGACACTTAAAAGACCCATAAGACGAAAGAGATTGGCCACGGAGCATCACGTGGGGACCTTAAACATGACACTTTGTGCCTAGAGATTGACCCAGGACCATCTTGCGGGGATGTAGAACATGAGATTCTTGCAAGACACACCCTACTTACAACCAATATCAAATAAGACCACAGGCAGCAAAAACACTCAGTTGTGTCAAGGCTTTGAGCACACACAGATCCAGGGCTCTCAGCATATATAAAGCGTATAAGGACAATACGTTATGTCGACGAATAAGTGAAGAAGAAAGAGCAGCACGAAGAAAAGACACTCAAAAGTGTTGGAGAGAAAAAAATGCAAAAAAGAAAAAGAATAATCTAGGTGCAAATTCAGAAAATAAGGAAAGTAATAAACAGCCTGGAACAAGTGGAACTGAAAAAAAAGCACGTCCAAAGAGTAAAAGACAAAGTAGAACTTCATAAAGGAATTCAAAAACGTTGGCGCTATACACATGCAGAGCAGGTTGTAGGTTAGAGATTATGAAAGCAGTAAAATTCGAAAGGCTCAAAAAGAAGTTGGCGCGATAAACATGCAGAGAAAGTTAAAGAATATGAAAGTAGGAAAATTAGAAAGTATCAAAAAAAAGAAAGTAAAGATCACAGTAGTACAACCAAACGGAAATTATTACTAGAAAAAAGGGAAAATAATCACCATGGACCAGGTGTCACTGAAAAAAAAGCAGGACAAAGTGAGGTCAGAAATAAAAGACAAAGAGTAGAAAACAAAGTAAAATGTCATAAAGAGGTTAAAAAACATGGGGGCAAAACACATGCAGAGCAGGTTAGAGATAATGAAAACAGTGGAATTCAAAAGACTTAAAAAAAAACGTAGGCATGATACACATGCTGAGCAAGATATAGAATATGAAAGCAGAAAAAAATGAAAGTGTCAAAACAAAGAAAGTAAACATCGCATTAGCGCAAACAGAGAAATTATTACTCGGAGAAATAACAAAAAGGCAAATAGAGATCAAATATATGGACATAGGTGATATGTCAGAAGTATGTAAATAAGTTTAAGTCAGAGATTTTCAAAAACAGGGTTTACCTCACATGCATTTATTGGTTACTTTGCACAAAAAATTATTAACTGCTGATGATGTAGATCGTTTTGTCTGTGCTGAAATTCCAAACACAAAAACCTATCCTGAATTATGGTACAAAGTCATTAAACACATTACATGGACCTCATTTAAAAGATTCAGCATGTTGGGACTCGAAAGATTCCAAATACTGTTTTTAACGAAGTTCTGAAATAAAAGTGAAGCTAATGAAATAGCAACAATTCAAAGAAAAAAAATCTTAAAAGTATGTATCCAGAAAACCAAACACGGGGGTTGGTGAGCAAAGCCCCCTAGTATGTATATATATCGATCTACAGTGCATCCGGAAAGTATTCACAGCGCATCACTTTTTCCACATTTTGTTATGTTAATGGATTAAATTCATTTTTTTCCTCAGAATTCTACACACAACACCCCATAATGACAACGTGAAAAAGTTTACTTGAGATTTTTGCAAATTTATGAAAAATAAAAAAATTGAGAAAATAACATGTACATAAGTATTCACAGCTCAAAATTGAGCTCAGGTGCATCCTGTTTCCCCTGATCATTCTTGAGATGTTTCTGCAGCTTAATTGGAGTCTACCTGTGGTAAATTCAGTTGATTGGAAATGATTTGGAAAGGCACACACCTGTCTATATAAGGTCCCACAGTTGACAGTTCATGTCAGAGCACAAACCAAGCATGAAGTCAAAGGAATTGTCTGTAGACCTCCGAGACAGGATTGTCTCGAGACACAAATCTGGGGAAGGTTACAGAAAAATTTCTGCTGCTTTGAAGGTCCCAATGAGCACAGTGGCCTCATCATCCGTAAGTGGAAGAAGTTCGAAACCACTAGGACTCTTCCTAGAGCTGGCCGGCCATCTAAACTGAGCGATCGGGGGAGAAGGGCCTTAGTCAGGGAGGTGACCAAGAACCCGATGGTCACTCTGTCAGAGCTCCAGAGGTCCTCTGTGGAGAGAGGAGAACCTTCCAGAAGGACAACCATCTCTGCAGCAATCCACCAATCAGGCCTGTATGGTAGAGTGGCCAGACGGAAGCCACTCCTTAGTAAAAGGCACATGGCAGCCCGCCTGGAGTTTGCCAAAAGGCACCTGAAGGACTCTCAGACCATGAGAAAGAAAATTCTCTGGTCTGATGAGACAAAGATTGAACTCTTTGGTGTGAATGCCAGGCATCATATTTAGAGGAAACCTGGCACCATCCCTACAGTGAAGCGTGGTGGTGGCAGCATCATGCTGTGGGGATGTTTTTCAGCGGCAGAGACTGGGAGACTAGTCAGGATAAAGGGAAAGATGACTGCAGCAATGTACGGAGACATCCTGGATGAAAACTTGCTCCAGAGTGCTCTTGACCTCAAACTGGGGCGACGGTTCATCTTTCAGCAGGACAACGTCCCTAAGCACACAGCCAAGATATCAAAGGAGCGGGTTCAGGACAACTCTGTGAATGTCCTTGAGTGGCCCAGCCAGAGCCCAGACTTGAATCCGATTGAACATCTCTGGAGAGATCTTAAAATGACTGTGCACCGACGCTTCCCATCCAACCTGATGGAGCTTGAGAGCTGCTGCAAAGAGGAATGGGCGAAACTGGCCAAGGATAGGTGTGCCAAGCTTGTGGCATCATATTCAAAAGACTTGAGGCTGTAATTGCTGCCAAAGGTGCTTCGACAAAGTATTGAGCAAAGGCTGTGAATACTTATGTACATGTGATTTCTCAGTTTTTTTATTTTTAATAAATTTGCAAAAACCTCAAGTAAACTTTTTTCACGTTGTCATTATGGGGTGTTGTGTGTAGAATTCCGAGGAAAAAAATGAATTTAATCCATTTGGAATAAGGCTGTAACATAACAAAATGTGGAAAAAGAGATGTGCTGTGAATACTTTCCAGATGCACTGTGTATATATATATATATATATATATATATATATATGGTATACAGTGGAACCTCGGTTTGCGAGTAACTTGGTTTACAAGTGTTTTGCAAGACAAGCTAACATTTTTAATAAATTTTGACTTGATAAATGAGCGAGGTCTTGCAATATGAGTAGTATGTATTCACTTTGTCTGCTGAGCGTTATGTGATCACAACTGATCTGATGGTGGTTCTCTCTCTCGCTGCGGGATTGTGGGCAATCGTATCCTATTCTCTGTCTGAGTCGGCGTGCCTCACTCATATAGTCAACATCCGTACGAGCGTATACTGTTTACTACAGCATTGTGACCATGTGTGTGTGCTGTGACGTGCGAATCCCCATCTTGCACCTCAAAACACGAAGCTGAGTCTCAGTACTTTAGCAGCACCAGCTTTATTCAGCTTGAAACAGCAACAGCGCGGTTATTTATTGTAGCAGGATCTACCACTGTCCTATACACAGACACAGCAGTCACGCAGGGTCGGGGCCAAGTAATACTGTGCATTTCTAATGTTTCTGTATTACTCATCAACAGCAGGCGCTTATAGCATGTCCGCAATCTTTTCGGATTCGCTTTTACGGCAAACTGCTACAGCGCTCGGGAGACTGTGATTGATTTAGAATGCTCTTCCGCATGTCGCCCGTTGGGTGGAATCCCACAAGAGTTTAGAAACTCACTCACACCAGCCATGATTCTTTTCAAAGGTAAAGTGCAGGTTAATTTGTTTTATGTATTTTTACTTTATATTTTGTATTAATCATTTTTATATGAATAGTTTTGGGTTGTGGAATGAATCATCTGAGTTTCCATTATTTCTTATGGGGAAATTCACTTTGATATACGAGTGCTTTGGACTGCGAGCACGTTTCCGGAACGAATTATGCTCGCAAACCGAGGTTCCACTGTATATACAGTGGGGCAAAAAATGTATTTAGTCAGCCACCAATTGTGCAAATTCTCCCACTTCAAAAGATGAGATTTTTTTTTTCTCATTTTGTCTCTCATAGTTGAGGTATACCAATGATGAAAATTACAGGCCTCTCTCATCTGTTTAAGTGGGAGAACTTGCACAATTGGTGGCTGACTAAATACTTATTTACCCCACTGTATGTATATATATATATATATATATATATATATATATATATATATATATATATAAAAGCTATATAAAGTTTAATTACAAAAGCATAATTATTTAAGGGAGCATATTCAGTGTTAGCTGAGATAGCTTAAATAATTATGTTTTTGTAATTAAACTTTCAGTGTTAGCTGAAAGAACTCAGCCACATGGGATACACAAACCAGTGTGTTTCTTTATGCTGGACCCAAGGGGAAGAGGAGGTGTGCATAGGTATGGAGTCAAGGAGAGGAATTCAGGAGGTCAGATGGTAGTGGATTTTGCGAAAAGGATGGGCATGGCTGTAATGAATACATATTTTAAGAAGAGTGAACAACATAGGGTGACATAAAAGAGTGGAGGAATATGCACACAGGTAGATTATATCCTACACAGGAAGGTCAATGTAAAGGAGATTGTATACTGCAAAGTGGTGTCAGGGGAAAGTGTATAGTCGTGGCCACAAATGACCACAAATATTGGTTTTCACAAAGTTTGCTGCTTCAGTGTTTTTAGATCTTTTTGTCAGATGTTTGTATGGTATACTGAAGTATAATTACAAGCATTTAATAAGTTTCAAAGGCTATTATTGACAATTACATTAAGTTTATGCAAACAGTCAATATTTGCAGTGTTGGGCCTTCTTTTTCAAAACCTCTGCAATTCACCCTGGCATGCTGTCAATCAACATCTGGGCCATATCCAGACTGATGGCAGCTCATTCTTGTATAATCAGTGCTTTGAGTTTGTCGGAATTTGTGTGTTTTTGTTTGTCCACCTGCCTCCGGAGGATTGACCACAAGTTCTCAATGGGATTAAGGTCTGGGGAGTTTCCTGGTCATGGACCCAAAATTTCGATATTTTGTTCCCCAAGCCACGGTGCTCCATCATGCTGGAAAAGGCATTGTTCGTCACCAAACTGTTCTTGGATGGTTGGGAGAAGTTGCTGTTGAAAGATGTTTTCGAACCATTCTTTATTCACAGTTGCATTCTTAGGAAAAATTGTGAGTAAGCCCACACCCTTGGCTGAGAAGCAACCCCCACACATGAATGGCCTCAGGATGCTTTACTGTTGGCATGACACAGGACTGATGGTAGCACTCACGTTTTCTTCTCTGGACAATCTTTCTTCTGGATGCCCCAAACAATCAGAAAGGGGATTCATCAGAGAAAATGACTTTACCCCAGTCCTCAGCAGTTCAATCCCTGTACCTTTTGCAGAATATCAGTCTGTTTTGCTGAAGTTTTTCGTGGAGAGAAGTGGCTTCTTTGCTGCCCTTCTTGACACCAAGCCATCCTCCAAAAGTCTTCACCTCACTGTGCATGCACATGCACTCACATTTGCCGGCTGCTATTCCAGAGCAAGCTCTGCACTGGTGGTGCCCCAATTCCGCAGCTGAATCAGCTTTAGGTGACGGTCCTGGCACTTGCTGGACTTTCTTGGGAGCCCTGAAGCCTTCTTCACAACAACAGTGGAAATGTTTTCTTGGGATTAAGTTCATTTTCATGGCAAAGAGGGACTTTGCAATTAATTGCAATTCATTTGATCACTCTTCATAACATTCTGGAGTATATGCAAATTGCCATCATAAAAACTGAGGCAGCAACTTTGTGAAAATTAATATTTGTGTCAGTCTCAAAACTTTTGGCCATGACTCTACTTAGGTAGCATAGGACGACATGGTGAAGTTGAGAAAGGAAGACTGCAAGTTTGAGTTCATGGAGGAGGTAAGGCACTGGTGGCAGTGAAGAATTACCAGACAGCCTTTCAACTACAGCAGAACTAGTAAGGGTGACAGCAAGAAGGGTGCTTTGCATGACATCTGGGCAGGGGATGGAGGAAAAGGAAACGTGGTTGTGAAATGGGGAAATACAGGAGAGTATACAGAGGAAGAGGTTGCTGAAGAAGAAGTGGGAGAGTCAGAGAAATGTAGAAAGTAGACAGGAGTACAAGGAGATAAGGCGTAAGGTGAAGAGAGAGGTGGCAAAGGCTAAAGAAAGGTGTATGATGAGCTATATGAGAGGTTGGACACTAAGGAGGGAGAAAAGGACCTGTACCGATTGGCTAGACGGGAACAAACCTGGGAAAGATGTGCAGCAGATTAGGGTGATAAAGGTTAAATATGGCAATGTACTCAGTGTGTTTAGCAGATGGAAGGAGTACATTGAGAGGCTGATTAATGAAGAAAATGAGAGAAAGAAGGTCAGATGATATGGAGATAGTGAATCAGGAAGTGCAATGGATTAGCAAAGAAGAAGTAAGGACAGCTATGAAGAAAATGAAGAATGGAAAGGCCGTTGGTCCAGATGACATACCTGTGGGAGCATGGAGGGGTTTAGGAGAGATGGCAGTGGAGTTTTTAACCAGATTGTTTAATGCAATCTTGGAGAGTGAGCGGATGTCTGAGGAGAGGAGAAGTGTACTGGTATCGATATTTAAGAATAAAGGGGATGTGCAGAGCTGTAGTCACTACAGAAGGATACAATTGATGAGCCACAGCATGAAGTTATTGGAAAGAGTAGTGGAAGCTAGGTTAAGAAGGAAGCTGATGATTAGTGAGCAGCTGTATGGTTTCATGCCAGGAAAGAGAACCACAAATGCAATGTTTGCTCTGAGGGTGTTGATGGAGAAGTGTAGAGAAGGCCAGAAGGAGGTGCATTTTGTCTTTGTGGACCTGGAGAAAGCATATGACAGGGTGCCTCAAGAGGAGTTGTGGTATTGTATGAGGAAGTCGGGAGTGGCAGAGAAGTATGTAAGTTGTGCAGGATATGTATGAGAGAAGTGTGACCATTGTGAGGTCTGCTGTAGGAGTGACAGATGCATTCAACGTGGAGGTGGGATTACATCAGGGATCATCTCTGAGCCCTTTCTTATTTGCAATGGTGATGGACAGGATGACAGATGAGATTAGACAGGAGTCCCTGTGGACTATGATATTTGCTGATGACATTGTGATCTTTAGTGACAGTAGGGAGCAGGTTTATTAGACAGTGGAAAGGTGAAGATATGCTCTAGAGAGGAGAGGAATGAAGGTCAGTAGGAACAAGACAGAATATACGTGTGTAAATTAGGCGGGAGGTTAAAGGAGCTGTTATTGTTAGCCTCCTTTTAAATCCCAAAGATTTGCATGCTAGTTCCATGTGGTGTGAATTAGTGTTGCTGCATGTATTTCATGCAGTTTGATGGAGTAGTACCTGATTGGTTCCTACCTTGCAGAATTCACAAATCTGAATTGGAAAAAACTGCTTTCAGAAATGGATAACTCTGAAAAAGTGTATTCAGAGTGACTATACAACACATTAATTTTGTCTGGGTGCCAGTAGTATTGTGTGCCATCTTCACCACTATCTACAGTGCTATATGATCCTGAGTTAAGCAGGTGTCACACCAAGATGTGATGTAGGCTGTGAGGATGGACTTTACTAGGCACCTGTAAAAGTTTGAAAAACTGATGTAGAAATCTCTGGTTAACCTAGTCCATTGGATGAAACCAGGGTACCTGGAGAACACCTACATAGATTCAAGTTTCTTCAGACTTTACAGTACTAGGGTGTTGTATCGTGTTAGCCATTATAAATGTATTGAGAAGTCAAGAAAAATGACACCTTTTATTGGCTAACTAAAAGATTACAATATGCAAGCTTTTGAGGCAACCCAGGCCACTTCTTCAGGAAAGATGTAATACAGAAACCTGAATTCCCTGTGTTTATATAGACGCCAGGACAGATGCAACATTGGAAAACCTTTAACACTAGAATTACCAATGCCTACGAAAAAACTTGTAATCCTGGCCCACCTTAAATCCATTCGCACCTCTCCGTCAGTGTCTTTTGTGTTGTAAATGTGCCTACAGAAAAGATGTAAAATGTGTGCTCACATTTATGATACAGACCACGTAGTTATACCACACTGCTGATTAGAACGTCACATAAAGGGATCATTTTCCTGCAGATCATCTAGTGTGGTCTACCTAATTCTCTATATGAAATGTCCTGGCACTGCAGTGTGGGAGAAACTGGACTAACACTCCGCCAGAGAATGAATTTACACAGGTTCCACATTAAATGTGGCAACACAGATGTTCCTGTAGCGGCCCACTTCAACAACCATGGACACTGTGAGAGGGACTTTAAAGTCATAGTGCTTATGGGCAACTTCAGAACATAGTAAGAGAGGAAAGAATGGGAAGTGAAACTCATGCTAAAAGTTAACACATTACAACATGGTTTTAATAGAGACAAGAGTTTTATGGCCAGATATAAGGATTGTTTGCATCTCTCTGATTGAGACAGACAAACTGTCTGCAGACTCACATTGTATTGAAAAACTCATTAGAAACTTCAGAAGACTTTGTTGGACAGTTATCTTATCCATCCATAGATCTTGCCTATACATTGTTCTCCTCTCTTGATAAATGAATCTTAGCTTGAAGAGGTCTATTTATTTTTTTCTAGTTAAGATGTCCCGCTTAAAGGTTTTCCAATGTTGTTATTTGTCCTGGTGTCTATATAAACACAGGGAACTCCAGTTTCTGTATTACATCTTGCCTCAAGAAGGGGCCTGAGTTGCCTCGAAAGCTTGCATATTGTAATGTTTCTAAGTAGCCAATGAAAGGTGTCATTTTGCTTGACTTCTCACTACATTCAAACATTAAACAAACAGTGACTAGGGAGGGATTTGTATAGAAGACTCCAGAAAGGTCAGGCAGCAGTGCTAACCATTTATTTGCTAGGCTCACATCTAGTTTACAAACAAAAAAATTTTTAGAAAAGACTTGCTTAGAAGCACACAATGAGTGAGATATGGGATCTGAACTAGCAGTCCCTTAGCCATTAAACCTGCCATTTGACATCTTTGCAAATAAGTATTTCATTCAGAAATAGTATTACTCATTACTCCACATGCATGTAGAAAAAAGAAACTATCACAGTCCAGTGTTCTGAAAAACAAAGACTGACACAAATCTCCCTGAGGCCAATCTCCAGTTAGTGCCTGATATGTTTGCAAATTATATATACCTCTTTCATTTTGCAAACAATTGTCAAGTGTAAAAGAGCTGTAAGCAGTGGAGTGACATGTACAATCACAGTTCAGTGTACTTGAAAGAAAGCATTGTGCTCAAACTATAAGGGTTAAGATGAATGAAATATGTTAACTGATCTAAAATTGGATTTAAGTGACTGGAGTATTACAAGCATTAGCATGAGCTTTCTTTGATTGTGGTTGTTATATAATCTATTTAACCCTTTCCAGCTCTTTTGTTGACTAAAAACAATAGCTTGGTGGGATTTGCCTTTTAATCATAATGTCTGTTAGTTCTTTCGCTATACATCAACACCTTCTGATAGGGGGTCTATCTATTCTACTTCACTCTGTTTATTATTTAACTCTTCCAAGAATCATTGCTTTCTCCGGAGAGATTTATTTTCATGCATTATTCCATTTAACTGATGCCTTTTCAGCTGTGACCAAATTTTAGGGCTTAGTGCATCATACGATTTTTTAAAATACAAATCATGGTAAAGAAGTTCTATCCCATAGAAGTCATTGGCATATGTGATATAATATCTCTGTCTATAGTACCAAGTGTCTGGTTGCTCATATGTGCTTAGTCGTTGATTAGTGAAATTAAAGGGATAGTGTGTGTTGCTTATTGGTAAAGTGGGAAATGTTCAGATTTGAGCAATGAAACATCGTCAGATTTTTGTCAGCTTCTTTGTAAAATGGTAAATAGAACACCACTGACATTATAGAGGGTTTATACTAACCAAACACGTTTCTCATGGAAGTTGTCATGCAGTTCTCGTGACATGATAGTACCTCAGCTGGTCTTAGAACATATTTGCCATAGCTTGTATTTTTAAGTATTACATAATTGTGCTAATTCTCTTTAATACTCAGTTTTTAAAGGATCCCAATTGGTACTGAAAAACTATAGCTATTTAGACATTTTCTCTCAATCTCTCTGTCTCTTGTGTTATGCTATCCTATTAATGTTCTGTTATGTTTTTATTATATTGGTTCAATTACAGTTCAATTAATCTTGGATTTACTAAAAGCAAGAATTATTTTTTTCAACTCCACAGAAACAGAGTTAATAGTTTTACACTGTGTTTAGTTGTAGTGTTCTAATCAATCCTTATTACCAAACATGAAGAAATAAATATGCATTATTAATCATTATAAGCCTTCTGTGGTCAAGTTCAATTAAATCTGACAGATCAGAAACACAACATGATTTTAAAAACACCCAAGAATATTAATTTATATTAAGTTTGTGCCTTGGTGTTTGAGGTGAAAAAAGGGTTTGAACTGGAATGTTAAGGACAATATAAGTTATATTGAATATTGTGCAAAACATCTAGCATAGGCTTTTGGCAGCCATTAAAGATTACACTGTATTACAATATTAAAATAACAGGCATTTTATAAACGCTATTGGTGAGGACTGAACCTGTACCCTTCCACTTTTCAGTCTAATGCCCTAGCCACTAGGCCACAGCGCCCATCTCATCTGTTCTGTTCCACAGGGCTGGTTCCCCTCTGACTTACATTTATATTGGGTGCACTGGGGGTTTAAATGAATGTACGGTTATTTGTACTCAGGAAAGGTAAAGTTGTCTTAAGTACCATTAGAGGATGCCTAATGTGGTTCTGAAATCTTCTTCAATGCCTCATATTTTGAATATCCTATAGAAACTTTAAAAAAAATGAAAACTAAGAGAAGACATCAAAATGAAGCCTGTTTGTTAAGCATTATGACAGGTTTCTTTTCCCTTTTTTTCTTGCTTGAAGTCTTGTATATACTGAGCTGCCTTTATAGTTCAGTTTTTATAATATTCGTATTTAGTAAAACATTAAAGGAACAGATTTCAAAGCTTGTCGCCGTTAGAAATATTTAATTAATGGTGGAGAAAGAAAGATACATTTATCATTCAGTACAGAGAAGCATCTTAAACCTGCTGCATTATGAATGAATTTAGCTTAATGGCAGATTTCATCATTTGTGTCATAATTACTTCTCCTTAGACGTGCCTACCACAGGCTGATATATTCGAAGATGTTTTCTGTGGTGCAGTAATTTTGGTGGCAAAACTATAAATCAACTCTTTTTTTTGTATAATACATTTTTTAAATGCTTTAACCCAAATCATTTAGAAAAAAAATTGCGCTTCTCCGAATTTTAAGTGTTTTTAGTAAAATTATAAATTCCCATGAAAAAGGTGTGCCTATATACTGTAATTCTTAAAAGCACGTCCTATTATTTTATGCTGATTTAAGTGCTTAGCAGAGAATATTTTTCTAATGATTATTAACAGTAATCACCTGCAATAGATGGGCAACCTTTCCATAGGATTGTTCCTGCCTAGCATCCTAAGGTTGCTGGGAGAGGTCCCAGCCCCCCACCACTCTGCTCAGGATTAAGTGGGTTTAATAACAGTAAGTTGGTATTGATTTTACCACTGTTTGCAATTATCATAATTTAATTTTGTGGCATTTTTTTTTATTAAACCTTAAAAATGGGAAAGCACATTAGCACAATAAATTGATTGTGTTTTATTAATATTGTTCAATATTTTGTGTTGTTTATAGGTATGTGAAGAGAGGATGCAAGGTGTGCTACTGCAACTGTCAACTTCAGACTACAATGCCTGACGTTTGTGAAATACGAAAGAAATGGTTTGATTCAGACATGAAATTAATTATAGTTAGAACTAGTGATGGATGGAGGTGCTGTTTTTTAGATCATTTCTTGAAACAATATACAATATATGTATAAATAGCAGCCAATCATGACCATCTATTTGTTTCAAAATGTGAAAACAGAGCAGCCTTATCACATACTGGACCCCAAAAAACTGCTGCACAGACCTATGTCACTGTTTTACTAATGATTTTATTGATTCATGCATCACTTATCAAATCCACCTAGTTCATTTCAGGGTCTAAGGCTACCCTGACAGCATCCCTGGATGAAAATTATTTTACATATGAAAAGTGTACAAAAAGAAAAAAAAAACTCCCCACAAAGCAATCAACAGAAACACGTCTTGAAATTTCATCAAACATCAGTACATCTTCAGTTATCCGGAGTCTGTTATTTAGACAGTCAATAATAGGTTTCCATAATAGTAACACAGACTGCACACAGTTTTTTTGCACATTTAATCTTTCAAAACTTTTTTTTTTTGTGATCCTGCTAAAGGTTGTAGATACCACATACACGTAATGCAGTTGTAACACATTCATTTGAGTTGTTTGTTTGTGGGAGAAAAATATGACCTGATATGAAAATTCTTCCCCTTTTTTCTGAATTATAAATGTCTTTTTTACATCATTATGTAGAAGAATTGTGCTTTTTTATTCAAATCTCACTGAAGAAGAAAACCTGATGCTGTAAGTCAATGATATGAACATGATGTGTATGTGTGGTACATACCTAACATAAATGCTGCCAAAGTGTATTTCCTCAAGGGTCACTATTATTGACATATAATAACCATATAAATTTAATTTCTGTCTACAGGAAACCCTCTCTAAACCATCTTCCCACACACTTGGTGTTGCTTACTTTTCTGTTTTCCACTGTTTGCAGTTTGAAAGAATAAAGAAATGTGGTGTATCCAGCAGGGGGTGCTAGCTCCCTTGTTGGAATAAGTTCTTATGTAATTGCGGCAAGTCGCATAACCCAAAACTTTATGCATATGATATTAAAAGGTGATACCCCTCCCTTAGTGATATGGCGGTAAGAAATCACATAGAAGAAATAACTTAGCTTTCTTTAATAACAATTTATGCAGCATAACAGACGAGGAACCCATGACAAGACCTTCAGGTAGTGGGAGCCTGATGTATAGAGTCTGCCATTTTCAACGCTGCGTTGGGAGGATTTTCCAGATCCAATGGCATTATCTCCCATCAGTCCGTCGGCTTCAAAGGTGTGCCGGGCAATGTTCCAAGGCTTTATACTTTTTCTCCATGTGCAGGCCCCCACTTAGGTAAATCATGCCATTCCAAACAAGGAAAAGAAGATCCAATGTCATGCTGACTATGACACACAGAAATAGTACAATGCCCATTCGCTGTTGTCCCTGTCTTGTCTTCTAATGCTTGCCTAGAAATTCTAAATGATGAGCCCCTGTGTGCTAAATCTGGCTTTGTGAGTAGAAAGAAAAGCAGATTTAAAATATTTGCACAGAGTACAGTGACATATTAAACTTATATTCTGATTACATGTGGACATTGGATTTATGTTCTGGGCAAACTTACACTCTTTTAATCAGCCTGTTATTCTGTTTTCTATTTCTATAAAGCATTAAATGTGTTTTTTTTTGGTATGTTCTTGTTTCGATTAACAGGGAGGCATGTGCAACAGGCTGAAATATTGGATAGACATCTAATGCAGAATCTCATTATTTTACCTCTTGTAATACTCAAAGGAATACTTCACCCAAAAATGATATTCATATGTAGTTTGTATTGATGGCCAAGAAAAAATGTGAGTGTCTTTTGTGACCAATGTTGGAAAATAGTATGCAATGGCAAAAATGTAAGTTAAAAAAATTTCACGGTATTCGTGTCACATAATCCACGTTAATTCATCTAGTCAAATGTTTGTAATGTCACAAAAATGAGGAATTTTAATAAAATAAACCACCTCCCGCATACACTCTGGTAAATGAAAACGGAACATGCTCAAATAAAAACAACTATTTCAAATGTACAGTAGACCAACCTCCCTTTGTTATACTTCTATATTCACAGCACTGAGCCATAGCGGCAGTCTGTGAAGCTGAACAAGTGGATTGACCTTTACTTGTTAAAGCATTACAGATATGCACAAGTACAAGGCATATTTTCTTCCTGATAATGTTTAGGGTCAGGCTTTTTGCTGATATCATGTGTACTGTAATGTTAGCCAATGAATACGCTGTTATTGGTCTGGCTATTGTACATGAATAATGTGGAGAGGCAGGTCTTTAATTCAAATGTTTGAGTGCATCTGAGGGGGTTCTAGTTTTGTTCACCAGGGAGTTTTCAGGAAGTGGTCTATTTAACAATATTTTAGTAAAGAAAAGTCTGTTTGGGACATTATGAAACTGTGACTGGATAGTTTGACCTGAATTAAGTGACATGAGAAATGTGAGGTTTTTTTCATAGACAATTTCAAATTGTTTGATGACCAATAGCCACCATGGACCCTATTATACCAGAAACTTTGTTGTCTCCTTTCTACATGAAAGCATAAGATTAAAAGATTTTCTTGTGGCTGTCACTATAAACTACAAGGGGTAAGTAACACAGAAATAAATATAATTTTTGAGTGGATTATATAAAGGACTAGTGGAGACCCAGCAGAGAGCCGGAGTTGGGAGAAAGTGTGACGGAGCTGCTGGGAAGAGAGAATTGTATTAGGGATTATTGATTTATTGTTTATTGTGGTGGTTGTGGTGCTTTGGGGCACAACATTGAAAAAAGAAGAATTTAAAATTGATTCTTAGTGATTTTATCCCGTGTCTTGTGTAGTGTCTGTTGGGGTAAAGGTGAGCAACAGCGCCACTAAGCATCCACTTTGTGACACAGTCAGTTTTAAATACATAATTTAGTCACTGATAGATCATACTTTGATTATAAGAAACATGTGTTCCTTCTGTAAATATCTTCATTTTTTATTACAGTAGATGGCTCTGCCCCCTGCTCGCTTCGCTCGCCAACCCCCAGGTTTGGTTAACCGGATATACTATTTAAAGAGATTTTTATTTTCATTTCATTCATTTTTTTAATTCTTGATATTTGCCACTAATAAATGGTTGAATAACCAATCGGGGCTGCTAGTGCCGTGCTGCATGATCTGCACGTCGATCATTTAAAAGCCTGTACAGTAGCTGCTGCTGCTTGTTACGTGCTGCGTGATCTGCATGTTGTGCTGCGTGTTGATCATTTGAAAGACTGTACAGCAGCTGCTGCTGCTTGTGATGTGCTGCGTGATCTGCATGTCGTGCTGCATGACGTTCATGTGAAAGCCTGTACAGCAGCTGTCCTTTTAGCCAACTGCTGCTTGTTCTGTGCTGCGTGATCTGCATGTTGAACTGCGTGTCCATTTAAAAGCCTGTACAGCAGCTGCTGCTGCTTGTGATGTGCTGCGTGATCTGCATGTCATGCTGCGCGATGATCATTTAAGAGCCTGTGCAGCAGCTGTCATTTTGTCTCACTTCTTTGACTCGTGGGATGTTAAAGTATCTCCGAGAAATTGTTTGTAAGTAGGGCGTTATGTGCAAGTAGTCTCACGGGACTTCAAAATGTCTTCTGTGCAAGTAGTCTCGTGGGACTTCAAAGTGTCTTCCGAGAAGATCTGAGAAGACCTGCTGTGCATGTGTACCTTGCCAACATTTTTGAATTCTTTACGATGTTCTACTTTGTCATCTACTCTTTGTCCTTTATTTCCGGTTAAATGTCTTTCTCGTGGGACGTATAACGCTGCTCGCGTTGTGAAGGGGGGGGGGGGGCTGAATGTACGCTAAGGAGATGCAGTCGGATCAGCTGCTGTCTTGCTGCTGCTGCTGGCGAGCTGCATGTTCTGCTTGTCGCACTGAGCGTCGATCATTTAAAAGCATGTACAGCAGCTGTCCTTTTGTCTCACTGCCTTGTCTCGGGTGATGTCAAAGTGTCTTCCGAGAAGATCATGTCTCGTCTCCCTCCCAAGATTTTTTTTTATAATAGAGAGCTATTCACTTAACTGTACTTGACCAGTACTATAATTGTTTCACAACTCTTAATTCTGTTGTTATTATATGCTATCTTGTTAAAAGAAAAAAACAGCGAGCTGTTTTTAAAATCCACACTTAGAAACACAATATAGCACTGTTTTTATGGCAGGATGTCCTCTAGGCTTTCCCTTTGTTTTCTTAATATTATTATTCTCCCAGGGAATTAAAATAGTTCTATCAAATGTCCAAGTATACAAAAGTAGCCCTTTCTCTGTTAATATAAAAGAAAACTGTCTGCTTTGAAAACTGAGCCTGCGATCAAAAATTCTTTATGATGTTACAAAACTCTGATTTGCATTACTTACATGTATGACCGGGCTTACTGTATATCCTGAGGGCTCTGGAAAAAAGGAGACCAGACCCAATGAAGTCAATTACCCGCAAGCATTTCATGCATCGTGTTCACAGTTTTGAAGATGTAAGAAGAGTCTTACTCCCTAAACTATTTCTCTAGCTTCAATAGTTCTGGATTAGGATATACGTATATTTTATTTGAGAATACTTTAAACCTACTAACCATTATGTGCCTTGTTATGCTAATTGCATTGATGAAAGTAACATATGGAAGGTAGGTCGTTCTTTAGTTTTGCCAGCACCAGCAGACTCCAGCAACTTGGGATCCCATACCAGGTCAAATGAAAGTCTTCACCATGTGATACATCTTCAGTAGTTAACCAGCATCCATCCTGCTGAGTTGCCCTACAGATGGCTCATTGCTATCCCCAGCCCTTTCACAGTAAGTGAACCAAATAACCCTAACTTAGTTTCTATTGTTTAAACCTACTACTTTACATCATAAGGGAGGGTGGGATTAGTAAATGCTGGAAGATGTTTAAGTGCTAAATTTTTTTTAGGTTTATGCCAAATTGCTCCTTTATTAAGGGGCATAGTACTGCAATGAATAACAATGCTGCCACATAAATCCAGAGTCCTGGGTTTATATTCTGCACTAAGCCGTTGTCCATATGGAGTTTGCATGTTTTGGCTCATGTCATCAAAGATGTACAGGTTACTATGACTGGGAATTTCAAATTGGCCCGAGTGTAAATGTGGGTGTGTGCATGAGTGGTCTCTGAGATGTACTGGTACCCTGTCTGGAGTGTTTTCCTGCCTTGTGCTCAGTGCTGCATGTTTTACAATGAGATGAGAACCCCACAAGCAATAGTAAAGCTTTTTCTTTTAGTAAAGAAAATGTGCAGGTACTGTATGGCTCCTTTCTCTTTTGTAGAACTTAGCTTCAACCTATCATAATCAATACTGAAATCAAGTCATTAACTGTAGACATTTTAAAATTGTAAATGAAAACTGTAGGTATGTGTATTAAAAAAAAAGATTAGATAGGAAAATGAAGATTTCTATGTATAATTTAAGGAATTTTAAACAAACTTTAAATATGTTTTTAATGAATTGTCCATATATTGTTCTAGCCACAGCAACCATCAATGATAGGTCATAGAAGATTTTAAAAATATTTGCTATCTCTTGACCTAACCCAGCACACGGGGATACACAAACCAGTGTGTTTCTTCATGGCAGTGCCAAGCCTAGATAAATGGGGAGGGTTACGTCAGGAAGGGCATCTGGAGTAAAATTTTGCCAGATCAAAATGCGGACAACAATACAGATTTCCATACTGGAATGGTCAAGGCTTAGGTTAACAACAGCCACCAATAGTCCTGTTAATCAAAAGGGTGGTGGCAGAAATTGGGCTACTGTTGGCTGAAGAAGAAGAGGGGGAGATGTGTCTGGAGGCAGGAGGAGAGGAGGAAGGTAAACAGAATGGAACTGAAGGTAGGTACTTTGAATGTTGGCAGTATGACTGGTAAGGGGGAGAGTTAGCTGATGTGACTGAGAGAAGACAGGTTGATATATTGTGCGTGGACGAGACTAAATGGAAAAGGAGTAAGGCCAGGTGGATCGGAGGTGCATTCAAATTATTCTATCATGGTGTGGATGGGAGTAGTAGTGGTGCAGAAAGAAGACAAGAGTACAAGGAGATAAGGCATAAGGCGAAGAGAGAGGTGGGGAAGGCTAAAGGAAAGGCATATGATGAGTTGTATGAGAGGTTGTACACTAAGGAGGGAGAAAAGAACTTGTACAGATTGGCTAGACAGAGGGACCACACTGAGAAAGATGTGCAGCAGGGTAGGGTAATAAAGGATAAAGTTGGAAACGTTCTCACAAGTGAGGGTAGTGTGTTAAGCAAATGGAAAGAGTACTTTGAGAGGATGATCAATGTAGAAAATGAAAGAGAGAGAAGGTTAGATGATGTGGCAATAGTGAATCAGGAAGTGCAACAAATTAGCAAGGGGGAAGTAAGGACAGCTATGAAGAGGATGAAGAATGGAAAGGCCATTGGTCCAGATGACATACCTGTGGAAACATGGAGGTGTTTAAGAGAGATGGCAGTGGAGTTTTTAAACAGATTGTTTAATGGAATACTGGAAAGTGAAAGGATGCTTGAGGAGTGGAGAAGAAGTGTACTATTAGTGATTTTTAAGAATAAAGGGGATGTGCAGAACTGTAGTAACAACAGGGGGATAAAATTGATGAACCACAGCATGAAGTTGTGAGAATGAGTAGTGGAAGCTAGGTTAAGAAGTGAGGTGATGATTAATGAGCAGCAGTATGGTTTCATGCCAGGAAAGAGCACTACAAATGCGATGTTTGCTCTGAGGGTGTTGATGGAGAAGTATAGAGAAAGCCAGAAGGAGGTGCATTTTGTCTTTGTGGACCTGGATAAAACATATGATAGGGTGCCTCGAGAGGAGTTGTGGTATTGTTTGTGGAAGTCGGGAGTGGCAGAGAAGTATGTAAGAGTTGAACTGGATATGTATGAGGGAAGTATGACAGTGCTGAGGTCAGAAGTAGGAGTGACAGATGCATTCAACATGGAGGTGGGATTACATCAGGGATCGGCTCTGAGCCCCTTCTTATTTGCAATGGTGATGGACAGGTTGACAGACGAGATTAGACAGGAGTCCCCATGGATTATGATGTTTGCTGATGACATTGTGATCTGTAGCAAGAATAGGGATCAGGTTGAGGAGACGCTGGAGAGGTGGATATATGCTCTAGAGAGGAGAGGAACGAAGGTCAGTAGGAACAAGACAGAATACATGTGTGTAAATGAGAAGAGAGGTCAGTGGAAAGATGAGGATGCAGGGAGTAGAGTTGGTGAAGATGAATGAGTTTAAATACTTGGGATCAACAGTACAATGTAATGGGGATTGTGAAAGAGAGGTGAAAAAAGAAAGTGCAGGCAGGGTGGCTTGGGTTGGATAAGAGTGTCAGGAGTAATTTGTGACAGATGACTATCAGCAAGAGTGAAAGAGAAGGTCTATGGGCCAGTAATGAGACCAGCTATGTTATATGGGTTGGAGACGGTGGCACTGACCAAGAAACAGCAGACAGAGATGGAGGTGGTAAAGACACTGATGTTAAGATTTGCATTGGGTGAGGCTAGGATGGACAGGATTAGAAATGAGTACATTAGAGGGTCAGCTCAGGTTGACAAAGTCAGAAAGGTGAGATTGCGTTGGTTTGGACATGTGCAGATGAGAGATTCTGGGTATATTGGGAAAAGAATGCTAAGGATAGAGCTGCCGGAGAAGATGAAAAGAGGAAGGCCTAAGAGAAGGATTTTGGATGTGGTGAGAGAGGTCATGTGGGTGATGGGTGTAACACAGCAAGATGCAGAGGACAGGAAGATATGGAAAAAGATGATCCGCTGTGGCAACCCCTAATTGGAGCAGCCGAAACAGGAAGATTTGCTATGTCTTTCCTCTGTATTTGCGTGTGTGAAGTCTCTTGACTGGCTATCATTCTGTCTGGTGTGTTTCCATGAAGCCTACTTCTCAGACTCTCTCATTATTATCGAGACACAGTTCTTACGTTCTGTCTGGTTTTATTGCTTCCGTCTTTGAAGGCGCCTCCCTTAGAGTGCCTCTACTTCTCCTTGTGCGTCTCATACTCGCATTTCCAAAAGCCAAACTGACATACTGCTCAGAGGGACTAGACACACAGACCTTAGTGTTTTATTATATCGTAGATGGTTAGTTAATCTTATTTGTAACACAAACAATAATTACCAGGAGAAATGGACTTGTTTGTGGAAGGATAATTTCTGATTTCTAGGGCTTCAAAGTCATAGCTAAAATAATTGCATTCACCTTCTGCAAATGGATTTTTCATGTGTACCTCAATTTGTTTTGTTTTCAGAACACTTCCAAACAAATGAAAATGTAAAATATCAGGATAAAAAAAACATGGTTAAATTCAATCTGTATTTTTCTTACCCTTGCTGTATGTATTATATGTAAAGGATCACATAATTTAGATTCAGTGCATCTCTGACAATAAAGCATCAGTGTTCTGCCCCACATCTTGTTAGCTGTTAGCAGTTATTTGTTGAGCTGTGATCCCTCTTCATCTTGTCATTTATTAACACACCTGTCAGTCACGTCCCACACTCACAGTGGTGTCATAAATGTCTATGAAACTCACGTAAAGCATGTAGGTCACCTAATAATCATTTGAATACAATACACCCCATGTGTCTCATGTAGGCACCACTTTATATGTTGTTTTTCTATCTTATTTTGTTTTCTGGTTTAGTGCTTTGTTGTCCTATGATTTAGCTTCTTGATGTAGAGACAGATAGGTTTTGACCGTGGCTCTATTTTAGACCTTGCCACTTCTTCTGATCACAACAAGGGTACCATCATTTTGTCAATAGTATTGTAACCATATCATACTGTGTCACACACGTACAAGTAGGAGGCAGTCAAAGAGCCTAAAGGTGAGTGAACTATCGCGAGATATGGGTGTCATGTGGTACTTACCTGGATCTCTTCTTTCTACAGAAAACCTGAAGAAAAATAATGGCCTCCACTTCCGGGTATCAAAATGGCCGTGACTACGTCACTTCCGGCCATCGTCAACAACATCACTTCCGACTCCTAAAGACCACATCACTTCCGACTCACTTCAATGACGTTACTTCCGGTTCCTGTTCATAACGTCACTTCATGCCAACCATTTCCTTTTCCCATAATCCTGTCTGTATTTAAACGATCATTTCACAAAGTAAAACTGTCAATTGTATTTTCAAATCTTGAAGACTTTTAATCTGTTTTTTTCTTATATATTGTCTTAGGGCAATATACGGGGACGGTCCCCAAACCTTTTTTCTTGTCTTTTGACTTGTTTTCTCGGGTTTTTCCCACACCTGGATTAAAAATATACCCATAAAACAATAATCAGAACATAGTAAAGAATCATGAATGAAATGATATAGTAGGTTTAGGTCATGAATGTAGAAAGTATATAATATAATTTCAGTTAATTAATTTAGTAGGAAACCATACTAAAGGAAGAATCTTGACTTTAAAGTAAACTGGAACACGTTTGATTTTGTCAGTAGATTAGTGCTGGGATTCTGAGTCAATAAAGAACTTTAGAAAATTAAAGAATTATAAGGTTAACTGAATATAAAGGCTGCTGTGTATAAACAGTAATGAAAATACTTTCTTGTAATCCTATAATTCACCATTCCACAGCAAATGCAGCTTAAAATGCAGTATTTCCTAAACAAAATGATGCCTTTTTTTGTATACACCATATTAAACTGTACAATTCATTGTATGTTTAACACTTAAAATGACTTTGTAGTTTAACTACAATTCTATTGGAATGTGGTGAAAGAAGTTAGACCCATATTCATTAAGTTTGTGTGTAACTGTTGTCTGTTGTATAGTATAAAATTCCTCTGATGTTTCAAATAAAGAACATATTTTATTTGTACGCATTCAGTACATTATTTAAAAATATATATATATGATAACAGATCTAAAGCACCCTCTAAGATGGCAAACAGCACACTTTGTCAAAAGCAAATAATTGGAAAAGATCTAGGGAAGAAAGAATTTACAATGACATAACATTTGAATGGAGCCTAACAAACCAGTGGGGGGTATTCAGTCGAGTGTATTGTGGCACTGACAATCGAATGACAAGTGAATCTGTTTTTAATTCTTAATGTCAGCACCTGGAGACGAGTTGTAGATAAGTCAACGGAGGATTTTGTGAAGTTTCTAAAGAGTTTCTTTCTGATGAAAGTGAATGTTTTCATTAAGAAAGGAAAGGCTAACAAACAGAATCTTTAAAGATAAAAAGCATAGAAGCACCAGCAAAATCCTTTCTAGTGACATTTAAAGATGATGACTAAGCCTGCTCATTAAACTGACTGAATTTACACAGAGTTGGAAGATAGCAAAAACCTGACTCATATTTAAGTAAGGAATTGCTTCTAGCTGTGCCTGTGTCAGCGTGTGATGGATGGCAAGTCTTTCAAAGCAGAGTATCATTGTTGTAAAATGTAATTTTGTTCTTTCCACGGGAGCCTCTCTCCACTGTTACAACTGAGTCTGAAATACTTAAAATAAGATGTAAGCGACTCATTTGTTTGGAAAGTAATGGCTTGTACCTGTGGGGTTTTATTTGTTTCAAAGCTCCAAATCAGCATTACATTAGATGGGTAACCCCTGTGGGACGGTGAAAGTATGAGTTTCTTGGAATTTCTGCGGCTGAGAAGGGTATTCAGAACTTGGTGACACCTAAAACTTAGCTGAGAGAAGGCTATTTCAACATCAGTAAGTTTAACAACAGCAGAACTTGCAAGAAATAAGGGATTAAACAATGGTGTCATGGGCGTATTTTTGCATGTGCCAAAAAAAATCAAACCAACTGCTTGAAAAAGCCATTCCTATTACATAGAAATTGTGTACCCTGTTATTAGTAGGTACGGCAAAGCTATCAAAAAATACATTTATCTATCTACTATGTCTAAACTGTAAATATAAAAGAAGTAATAGTTTACAATACTACAATAATAACTTGACGAAATAAAAATATGAATATAGTTTAAAACCTGAAACTTTACCAATCAATAAACCTATAATGCACAGTTGACTGACTGACTGACTGACTAACTCACCATCAACAATATCACTATTTTCCATTATGGTGGACGGCCAGCCAGGGCGCCCAAAGAGTAGAAGGATAGGGGAAGGTAGCTACTTTGGGACACTGCCTCCCCCAGAACGCTAGATGGTGATTTCCCTGCAGCATAGCGGTGCCCCAAATTCCCGCAGGGCATCATGGGACCTGGAGTTCTGCTTTACAGCCCTGCTGGGTACCGTGGGTACCACTAGGAGACACTGCAGGAACACCTACTCCCAAGTCATGGGGATGGAAGCCCTGAAGTACTTCGGGGCTGAAGAAAATACAAGTTCTCCATCTGACCTGGAAGTGCTGACGAGTCATGTGGACGGAAGGACTATTTAAAGGACTGCTGTGAACCCAGCAAGTGAGCCAGAGTTGGGAGGAGTGTGACAGAGCTTGCTGGGAGGTGTGGAGAAATTTGTGTGTATTCTGAATATTATTGAGTTGATTTGCCTGTGTAGTGGTGGCAGTGGTGTTTGAAGGGCACTATTTAAAAGAAGAAATTAAAAACAGCTTCTTATTGCTTTTAACCTGAGTCCAGTGTATCTGTCTGTTGGGGTTGCAGGGATGATAGCAACCCCTAGCGTCTTACACCATTTAGGTAAAAAGTTTACATTTGGCAGAATGGTGCATCTAGGGCACTATGTATCCACTAAGAAAGGACATTTCAGTATATCAAAATTTAGGGATAAGCATCCCAACAGAAAAGCTAAATACCCCAAAATCTCAAAAACTATCTAACTGATTTGATTAAAATTTGGTGAAATTGTAGAAAAAAAAAAATTAGACAACTTATGTTTTTTGCTGATATTAGTCATTAATAATGCTCTAGTGAGTGGGACATTCTAATGTGATGCATCCTCATTTCGACAATGCACCGAAATCGATCACATGGAGAAATAGGCCATGCCAGTTTATGCAAATAAAGACCATTTGCAGACACAAAATGAAAGGAGGAAAAATTGGTAAAACTCAAAGAAGATGTGTCAAGCAAGCACTATAAAGCTCAAGTGCTTGCCAAGCGCTACAGCCGTAAGCTTAGTCAATTTCACACAACTGATCCAGTAAGACACTTTCATCAGCACTCACAAAGTTTAAATAAGCACATCAAACAAAAACAGCATGTGATAAAAGGTAGCAACTGCTGTTTTTTTTTTTTATTTCTGAACCACGTTGGGTTAATAATTTTATGGTCTTGCTGGATTACAGCGTGTATCTTAAAATATGTCTTTTTGTCTCATCTTGGATTGTTTTTAGACATGTTGCATTTACAAAAGACACTTTTCCCCATTTACTTTAATACGGACAGTTTTCTGAGAAATGTGTTTTTTAAAACCAGTGTATTTACAATTGATTTTCTTTTCATCCTTTCTACACCCCCAACCAATAAAAGAAAATCGACAATCTACCATAAGTTTTACTTTTGCAAAGTCACACACGAAATATAGCCTGTTTAAAAGGAAACTCAGCTGATTTGTTTATCATTACCTATTCTAATGTTATATTTGATATTGTCTATGAAGCGACTTTCAGGCATCCAGACAGTGGCAGTATGATGCATTTGGCCACGCGTGTATTTTATTTTACTGTGCACACCATATGCAACAATAAATCTGAGATAAACTGATTACACTACATTGGTACATACCGTTGTGTTTTTGAAACAGCTAACACTGTTTTCCAATATTGTCATTAGGTTCGCAATAATAATCAGTGATCAGCATTAAGTGCTTTCTGAATTAAAAAAAAAAAAAAACAGAGAAAATCAAAATATAAAAAAACAAAACAAATTCAATTAAAAACATGCCACAAATTAAGAGTTGGGGACAATCTACTACTGAAGAGACCCAAGAGCTATTATTTTCTACAGCTGATGGAGTTGCTGTTTTTCAGAACATAATAAGAAGGTAACAGGACAGTGCTTTTAATTAAGTAATAGTAATTAGTAACTTTTAGTTTATTTGTTAGTAGACATTTATGCAAACCCTCAGTATACTTGGGCAGTACTAGTTTTAGGCTTCGGTGCTAACGGAGAGTCAAGATATTTAGCACTTTTTGGCTTTGAATTAATCAATTTTAAATCATCTTTGTAACACTCCAGAATACCACTTTAATATGGAGTTCTGCTGCAATTTCTTTTAAATGAACACCACCAAGGACCACATGTAGCATGATCAACAGTAAGTAACTCAAGTGAACTAATAATATTACCCCTTGGTATAAAATACAAATATTGTGTACAGAAAAGAACTGAGTTAGTTACATAGTACTTCTGATACATCAGATTAACCAGTGACACAATAACTGAGGCCCATTGACATTTAGAAAATATCCTAGGTCAGCGTTTCTCAACCTTTAAGTATTTGCAACCCGAGTTTTCATAATAGTTTTAATCGCGCCCTCCTAACGTTTTTTGAAAGGAGCCCACTAATACCAATTTGTTCTTTTTTAATTAATGATATATCATAGATGCATATTTTATTATACCTACTTAACTTTTATCAACATTTATCTAACTCTATATTTATTTTTCTAGTATCAGAATGTAGTTTAAGTTAATTTGTGACTTTTTGTTTCTTCGTGCCCCGTTAGGGGGGCCCACCCCACAGTTTGAGAACCACTGTCCTAGGTGAAGATGAGTAACACAATTCAAAATAAGAGAAATCACTCAGTAGGCAGCATGTTAATTAATAAGTGGTGAAGAAACAGTTACTTTTGCATTAACATCACAGCCCAAATGAAAAATAAGTGCTAAAACCATCATGTGTTCATTTTTTAATTTGATCAAAAACAAAGCATAACAGATTTAAAAAAAAAAAGAGTACAAGTACAAAATCCTCTTCTCCAGGAGGACCAGGGGATGTAAGCCTGATTAGGACAGTACCTCCCCCGATACACTAGATGGCAGACCCCCTAGGTTGCAGTGGTGCCTCAGACTCCCACAGCCATTTATGGGAGATGGAGTTGGATACAGCCCTGTTGAGATCCTGGGGTGCCGCCAGGGGGTGCTGCAGCTGCTGCTGAGCCTTGGAGAGGAGCTCTTCCGCTACACCCGGAAGTGCTGCTAGAAATGCATCAACGAGCACCTGGAGCACTTACGGGTGCCTTATAAAAGGAGCCAGGAGCCACTACTTGGGGAGCCAGAGTCAGGAGGAGGGAGACAAAGCTTGCCAAGGAGGAGTGGAGGAGAAAAGTGTTTTCTGCTTTGGACTGTGCTTGTGGGAGACAGGGAAGAAGCTTCCCACAAGGGAAGAAAAGAAAATTAAAATATTTATGCTTTTGAAAATGTGCCTCCTGCATCACAACATATATATATCCCTGGGTAGATACACCTTTTATTGGTCTGGTCGCTCTGATGGCTATCATACTCGGGGAGTAGCTGTTGCTGTAGTGGATTGGCTTCTTCCGATGGTGTCCAATGTCACTCATTTCAACAAGTGTATTATGAAACTCAAATTACAGCACTCCCTGGGTGCCTTGTCTGTTGTCTCAGTGTATGCTCCAACCGCGGTGAGTGACGTCTCGGCGAGGGAGACATTTTATTCGCAGCTTCGCTCGGTGGTTGATGGGTGCTCACGAGGTGTCACTCCTCTAGTCAAGGGTGACTTCAATGCAGACACTGGCACTGACAGGGCTGACTATGAGGATTGTCTCTGTCCCCATGGGTCTGGTGACGTGATAAAAGTGGCTCCATGTTCCTTGACTTTGCAAAAGGTCAGGGGCTGCGAATTGCTGGATCCTGGTTCCAGAGCCCAGAACCGCATCGTTGGACTTAGTACTCCAATACTGGTGGTGCGGTGAAGGAAATCGATCACATCCTCTTGGGCAGATGCTGCAGGCTCTTGCAAAACTGCAGGATCTACAGATGTGCCCAGTTTGTGAACTCTGACCACAGATTTGTTGTTGCTACTCTTAGGATCCAGCTTAGGTCCAATAGGTTACCACCTACTAGGAAAAAGAGCCTGGACTTGGCCAGACTCCAAGACCAGGCTGTTTCTAATGAGTTTACACACAGTGTGTGTGAGGAACTTGCAGATTTGGGTGAAACTGCTGATCCTAATGTGATGTCGGAGATCTTCCATGACAAGACCCTGAAGGTTGCTGAGGGTTGTGTTGGTGTTCCCGGTGTTCCCAAAAGGAGGTATTTCATCTCACAGGGCACCCTGAATATCATCAAGAGGAGTCACAGCGCATGGCTCAATGGCAACTCAGGTCTGTACCAGGAAGTGAGAAGAATGGCTGTGAGGGCTCTGAGGGCAGATAAAGAGGTGTTTGTTAGAGGAATCTGTGAACAAGTGACACGCCCATCTGTGGTCTAGCGACTCACATCCTGCTTACAGAGGAATCAAAGTTTTACGCACATCCAAATCTGTTCCTCGGAGAGCTGCAGTCAGGGCAGCTGATGGAATGGTCCTTATGGATGACACTGCAGTTGTGACCTGCTGGGCTGGCTACTTTGAGCAGTTGTTCAAAGCTGATCCTCCATCTGGGACATTGGATATCTCTGGGTCCACGGTTCTTAAGGCTGAACCTCCAATTAACTGTGAACCACCCAATCTCACTGAGATTGCACAGGTGGTGAACCAGCTGAGGGGAGGAAAGGCTGCAGGGATCTGTGTTATCCGGGGTGAACTTCTCCAGGCTTTTGGTAAGGCTGTCCTCCTGGCATTGTAAGCAATCTTTGCTTCCATTTGGGAGACTGGCATCGTCCCCACTGACAGGAAAACGGGACTTGTTGTCCCTATCTGGAAAGGGAAGGGTGATCGCCTGGATTGCAGCAACTACAGGGGGATAACACTGCTCTCGGTGCCGGGTAAGGTCCTTGCTAGGGTCGTCCTCAATTGGATCTGTGATCACTTGCTCACCTACCAGCAACTGGAACAGTCTGGTTTTACATCTACGCCTTAGAAGTCTACCATCAACCGCATCCTGGCACTGAGGGTTCTCATGGGGCACAAACACAAATATAGGCAGAGTTTCTTTGCAGCCTTTGTCAATTTTCATAAAGCGTTCGACTCAGTTGATCAAGCTGCCTTGTGGGACATCCTGAGGGTTCGCGGGATCCCCTCAAGGTTGCTGGATATCATAGCCAGCCTATACACTGGTACTGTGAGTGCTGTGCAAAGTGGAGCCTGAACCTCTGTGTTTTTCCCAGTTGATTCTGGGGTTCGTCAGAGGTGTGTTCTTGCTCCTACACTGTTCAATGCTTGTATGGACTGGGTGTTGGGCAAGGTCGTGAGGTCCAGCAGCTGTGGGGCATCTGTTGGTTAAGAAAGATTCACGGATCTTGACTTTGCTGACGATGCTGTGATCTTCGCGGAGTCAATGGAGGCTCTGATTGGGGTGCTTGGGAGACTGAGCGAGGAGTCTGAGTGTCTGGGCTTCTGTGTGTCCTGGATAAAAATCAAGATCCAGGTCTTTAATGACCTCTTGGGCAGAGCCATCAGCAGTGTGTCTGTCTGTGGAGAGAGTGTCGACCTTGTCGAGAGGTTTACTTACCTTGGTAGTGACATTCATGTCTCTGGTGACTCTTCCTATGAAGTCAGTAGATGGATTGAGAGAGCATGGGGGGTCATGTGGTCACTGGAAAGGGGTGTATGGCGCTCCCGATACCTATGCAAAAGGACAAAGGTCCAAGTCTTTAGAGTCCTGGTGCATCCTGTCTTGCTATATGGCTGCGAGACATGGACGCTATCCAGTGACCTAAGACAAAGACTGGACTCCTTTGGTACTGTGTCTCTCCAGAAAATCCTTAGGTACCATTGGTTTGACTTTGTGTCGAATGAACGGTTGCTCATGGAGTCTCGAATGAGGCACATTACCTGCATTGTGAGGGAGCGTCAGTTACAGCACTACAGCCATGTGGCGCGTTTCCCCGAGGGAGACCCGGCTCGTAAAATCCTCATTGTTGGGGACCCGAGTGGCTGGACCAGGCCAAGGGGTTGGCCATGTAACACCTGGCTGTGGCAGATAGAGGGTCATTTCCAGAGGGTGGGACTGGACCGCGTGTCTGTCTGGGGGGGTTGCCAACCGGGATCCCAAATTGTTTTGTTGTGTAGATATATATATATACATATATATATATATATATATATATATATATATATATATATATATATATATATATATATATAAAGTAAAATCAAACAAAGATTTGTGGTCTAGTTTTTCAATTATATGCCGATACAGTATCTGCAAAAGAATAACAGAATTTGAAATGATGAAAGAGAGAGATCTGTGCTTTTCTGAAGCTGGTTCCAAACTGACTTCCAGTGTCTGTGTTTGCAGCAGTTGGGCAGAAATGAAGTCAGAGGTCCTTTAAAACAATAATAGAAAATATTAGCAGGAAAAGCACAACCATACAGCATTTTCATAGATATAGCAATGAACATATCTACAGTATGATAACACAGTATATCAGCTATTAGGAAATGTATGTTGAGGATCAGACCAAGATAAATCACATTGCACTTTAAACTGCATGGCTGCTGGTTCATTTACAACCTCTGTCTCTCAGTGTGACTCAGACTAAATCATCTGCTCTGCATGGGCATCCATTTAAAAAATATAGATGTGAATAAAATATTTTTAATAGTTAAAATCATCTTGAGCAAATGTGTCTGCTAAATAAAAAAGTAAAAGTTTTAAAGTAAGAAATAACAATGACCTGATTTAAAATACATACACAGCATTATGTCTTTATGAATCATGTAAGAGACATAACTATAAAGTTCACAGTAAGAAATTCAGCAATTTCTTACAAAATGAAAGGTATCATTATTTTGAGTTTTCAGGCTACAGGTAAAATGCAGAAATTCTGGTCATTTCAATCAGCAGTTAATTATGACACTCACTGTACATTTCACATACTAAGAGAAACTGAATTATGTTTTCCAAGTCTGTGAAAGTGCTTACTATCTGTATTAATAACTAAGAATTGCAGTAAGTGCCAAACAAATTAATGTCTTTTATTTTAAATGTCATAGCATATTTGAAATGACTATGCAGCTTATAGTTACATCTGTGCACATTAGATAAACTTGATCGAATGCAGAATAAAATCTCCCCAAGACTTAGTTGAAGAATGTATACCTCACTCTAAGCCTCTGCAGGAATTGGCCCAAAATAAAATTGTACTGGTAAGTGCTTACGTGAGCATTCAATTTGTTGGCTTACTTTTAATAAAATTCCATTTTATTACATTTTTCATGGATCAAGTACTGAACTGGAATATAGGAATAAATGCCAAAATAAAGCACTCTCAGATATTAAGGCTGTGTTCTCAAAAAAGACTTTCAAAGGTATTCTGAAGTTTGACAGATTTTTTGCAGTAGAAAACACATACATCAAAATATATTATGAAAGTATTAAAAAGTCTTAATTAGTGTAAGCCTCCCTAATTCAGGGTGATCATAAGAAATGTAATGATTTACTTCATGAGGAAGAAGTACGTAATAAATAATAATAAAAAAAGGTACATTGAAAATTTGAAATAATGAAATGTTTAAAGTCTAAATATATTCTGCTGTAATGGAAATTTGTCATTTTTCACCCTCTGATAGAGAGGTCCATAGAGCGCTAGATCCCTATCGAAGGATCAGAAATAACATCAGATTCATAATCATTGACCTTGAAATAGCACAAAACGATATCCAACATACTTATGTTTAAAATATGTAATTTTTAACCTTCTAGTAGAGGTCAAGGACCACCAGTAAAAATTCAGATGTCAAAACTATTATGATATTCATGACTAACCATCCATCCATTATTTAACCCGCTATATCCTAACTACAGGGTCACAGGGGTCTACTGGAACCAATCCCAGCTAACACAACAGAAACAAACCTCAGGTAGGGTGCCAGCCCATTGCAGGGCACACACACACACTAGGGACAATTTAGGATTGCCAATGCACCTAACCTGCATGTCTTTGGACTGTGGAAGGAAACCCAGGCAGGGAGGACCAGGGAAGCAAACCCGGGTCTCCTAACTGTGAGGCAGCAGTGCTACCACTGTGCCACTGTGCCGCCCCATATTCATGACTAGGAACCTCAAACTTGCATAAAACAACATTCCACTAAGCCTATATTTAGTGTAGCCGCTGAAGTATAAGGCGAGTTCAAGCACGGATAAAACGCGTGCCGAAAGAAATCTCTCAGTCCAAAAGTTCGTTTTAAAAATATTTAGTGAAAGTTAAAAGCAAATAATCCACACAAGAGTAAAGAAAAAAGTAGTTAAACACATAGAATAAAAGACAAAAAAAGGAAAAATATACCTTCTCTTTAGTTATTTCTGTACTTAAAAGTTCTTCTGTACGCCTTAAGCGTACGGCTTTGCACTTAAATAAGCGCGTTTTCTTAAGAGTTAATTCACACACTCAGAAGGCCCGTAGGCACATAGGCACAGTTTAAAACCATTTGCCCTCTACACCTTATACATGGCAAGGCTGGTCAATAACTGAGAATAATGTTTAGTCAGAGCTGTTAGGAATAGTTAGAATATACCAATACAATTCTACTTATGGGAACCTCCCATAGATTATGCATTGTCATTTAGTAAAACATTTATGAATCTTATGTAACTAGGAAATGGCTCTTACATTACCAATCCCCATTTTTCAAAGTTTTGTGAAAATTAGTAACTTTGACCTCTCGTATACCATTAAGTGGTGAATCCTTTGGGTTGGTTCATGTGACATGCACAACTTCAAATCCTTCTGATCATTTATGAAGATAACTATTGATCTACTCTTTATCATAATGATATCATTTCCTGCACAAAATATAGTAAAAAAATGGTCTAAAAATAAGATTTTTTTGAGTCCAGAGAGCCAAAAATAGGGGAGAACCCCAAAAAGCAGAACATCTAGCATAACGAGACTTCAAGATGTGTGAAACGATATATCATATTGTATGTGGGATTTTTTTCATAGCAGTAAGACTGGTTAAAGTACTGAGAAAAGCACTATATAAATGTAATGATTATTATTATTATTATTAATTAATAATTAATAAGTAATTCTTGTGAATAAAATAGTAATAGCAGTAGTAATAATAGTAATATTAATAATAGTGGTAGTGGTAGTACTACTGTCACATGTATAGAGTACAATCAAAGTCTTACTTGCATGTCTGACCAACATGAAATATGAAGCCACACTTCAGCTCCATAATAAACAAGAATGTTTTAAAATATAAAGAGATGACTCTGCAGAAGATCATTCTTCAAGTATATACTGTACATGTTGTCAGTAATGTATTTAAATGATAAGTCACCTTGTCTCATCCCATTGTTTTAAAACACACCAAATAGCCATGGTTTTAAATCACCTTTGAATCACTTTTTAAGCAATTTATTTCAATAAAAATGTGATCATAAAAACAAATCATTTTGAATAATTTTTAATCACTGTTACTGGTTACAAGCAGTGGATGCTCAACCATTTCTAGAAGGGACAGTAGCACCCACATTCCCCTCACATTATGCATCTCTTTCTATAAGTCCTCCAATCAAGGTCCTGTTTCCTTAACATGTGGTCTTTGTTTCATGGTTGAAAATGTGTTACAGAGTAAACTGCAGTATGTGCTGTCTTCATTGCAAGGTATTAATTATTAAATATACTAGACAGATATTAATATTTTTCAGATTTTCAAATCTTTATTAGTTTTAAATATTTATCCATCTACTCAAAAAAGGGATGAAAAGAGAAACTTATTACTGTATGAGCTTATCTTATGATTAGTGTTAAAATAAAATGTTTAAGGTTTATCACAAGATTAATTTACTTATTTAAGTTTTTAATAACAGGCAGGAAATAATTAAGGTAATACTTTTCAAATATCAGTATTTTTTCCACAAAACTGGAGAGACAAGTGATTCTTAACAGGATGCATTAATTTAACTCTGAAACCAACGTTCATTCTGAGAACTACAAGATAACAATCTATAAGTAATGGCCAGGCATTTTAGTGCTTTTGATGTATTGTTACATTAATTGTGTTTTGAGAAAGATGTTTGTGTAATGCTTGACTCGCATTTGACAATAATAAATAAGTACTACCAAATCAATCCATTCATTAATTTTCTTACAGACTTAATGAACTTCAGAGTCATGGGAGTTGCACCCTATCCAGCAACATTAAGGGTGGAATCCTGCATTAGAAGGTCTTTGTTTAGCATACACAAGTGCAGTAGCTATGCAGTTATACTGATTCTAATTTGCAGTACCAATTAAACTAACAGCAAGTCTCTGAACTGTTATGAAATCAAACACTGTTAGGGAAACCCACCAGGTGGGCATGGAAACATGGCAAAAAAGGCTTTTCAGCCCAGAATTATTCATGAAATACTTTAGGGGTTCATCTCTGCTCATTACAGATGCTACTTATCATTACAAGCTATCTCCACATGGTGCTTAGTATGATAAAAGGCAGTTATCCATCGAAGACTGAATCTTTAGAATTGTGTATTTTATTTATGGGTCCATTTTTCTTTGTGTTTCGTGAACCAGGTATTACCATTATAAGATCACTGAGTATCACAGATTATGTCTGCATTGGACACAAGACATTAGATCCCTCGGAACAGTATACTAAACCATCATTGGACTTGCTTGTGCATAGTCACGATAGCCAATTTAGAGATGCAATTAGAATAGCATGAATGTCTTAGGCATGAGGAAGGAAACCAAAGTAACCAGAGAAAAGACAAATGTGAGTAATGACAAGACCCATAAGAACTAGACAAAAGGAACAGAGAGACAGAAAGAATGCAAAAACTCTACAAAAGAAAACAAATCTTGGCCTCTGTAGTTGTGTTCTGTGGTTTTTGCAGCAGTGCAAACCATTCTACCAGCAAACAATATAAACTATCTACTATACAAAAATAACTAAGGTATGTGTGTTCAGTCTCTCTGAGCAATCTGATTGGTCAGTTTGGCTTTGATTTGATTGTTCATTTTGGCTTTAGTGAGGTGATCAAAAGAGGAGGTGCGAGTGTGAGAGGAGTAAAGGTGAACAAGGCAGGCTGACAGCATCACCTTCAAAGACAGCAAGTATAAAACCGGACAGGAGGTGAGAAAGTTGTCTTGAAAATAATGACAACGTCTAAGAAGCAAGCGTTACAGGAATGCACTTGAGAAAGTGGGCACCAGTGAACAGACGTTAGTAAAGGTGTTAGACACTTGCTGACAGAGTCACCGTCAAAGATGGCAAAGATAAAACTGGATAAGAGGCAAGAAAAGCACCTCAAATATAATAAGAGTCTGAGAAGCAGGGTTTACGGGAATGCACTTGAGAGGGGGAGCACCGGTGAAGAGACGTTTACACATATAAATACAGAGGAAAGGTGCTAAAGGTACACATAGAACAAGAGACAGAAAATGTTTTTTTAATTATTGAATAGGTGCTGTGGCTAGTATTACATATTTTATTACACACATTTTTAATGAGAGATTTTTGCTTAGCTTCTAGGCTAGGCTCCAGATGCACCAGGTTTAGAATAAATATGAATAGATCATTTGTTGCTTAGTGCAAAAACTTAGACCTAATGTTTAAATTCTAACATATAGCAACTATTTTTGTTTCAATAAAATGTCTGAGGTAGGAAAACAGTTTCTAACCTGATGCAGTTCCCTTTAACAGTACTCCTATAGGCCCACTCATTTGCCAATTTCTCCTGTAGCCACTTTAGCCATTGACAACTTTAGTATCAGCATCACTGCTGTGAACAAAAAAATATTATTACTTTATTAACTCCTTAAAAGAAAGAATCATGTTAACCTTTCTCCTTTTTGGTCTCATGCATTTCATCTCCTGGACCTATTTGCTCTTTCTATTTCTTTTATCTGGCAAAGACATTTTTCTTGCATTTTTCTAGGTTTGATTGCTGCTAAATTAGTCCAAACCTCTTGCTCGAAATCCCACAACTCTCTTAATGTAAACATCTGGAAATCTCACTTTTTACCCTAGTGCTTGGATCTATAGATCATCTGGTAGCAATACAGAGTAGTGGTAGTCTGCTGTGCATTTGGCTGGGAATTGTTTTACAGGTGGCAGAGTCACTTTCTTAGTGTTTTATTTGGCTCTTTTGGTAAGATAGATGCAGAGTGGTTACTGGGGGCAGGAGTTTGCTTTACTCCGTTCACTACTTATCTTGATTGTTATTGTATTTATTGTCTAATTTCAAATTACCCTTCATTTTTAAATATTTACAAATAATTGTAGTCCTAAAATTTAAATTGAATCTTACAAAATGTAACTGATGTGATCTCTTTCTTTCTTTCTTTTGGTACTTATACATTCAGTTTGTTAAGATTCATTTTCTCCTCTGTGGTTTTTAGCATCTAGAATTCATTTTTATTATTGGTTTTGGGATTTGGATTTGTTTAGATGATTTTTTAAAATAATTTTATTCATAAGTATTTTCCTTGTATTTCTGGCCTTCCACATGTGACCATGATCATTGCCGTCAGTAATGTCAGTATCCCTTTCAGTATAAATAAAGTGATGATCGACTGGTGCAGCACACTTCAGTGGATGAAACTTGAAAAAAGTATTCTAGCATAGTTAGACTCATAGAGATTATTGTTAGGTTTCATTTTGACTTTCGCTTTGCTCTTGACTTTCCACACCTCTTTTACTCTTCCAACTGAAAGTTAAAAGCCTGCTCTTCTCTGACAATCATCTAGTCTGGTTTTCATCCTTAAGCTTTTCTTACATGACCACAACAATAAGCTTTATGATTAACTGCAGTTCAATCAAAGAGAACCAAAAGAGTAGCACCAATGGTCAATGGCCCTCCAGGATTTCAAGCACTAGAAAGGTCAAGTCCAATCCTCAGTAGCTTTAATGGATGGTCATCTGAGATGGACGCTGCTACCAGTGTATAAAACTGTGAAAGGTTATCACCCATGACAAGCTCAGGAGATTACAGTGTCGAGTGAAATATTTCTTGGCCGCAACATTTTCCAGACAGAAAAACGTCCTCTGGTGTGAGGTATGACACAAGAATGAGATTCCAAGGTAACAGCGAAATATCAATGGACAGAAATAAGAACAAAGAATGATATAAGTAAATCAAGAAGAAGAAAACGGGTTTGGGCACAGCAAGAATCTAGGCCCATTAAGTGGTGCTTACAAGAAGAATGATAAAGCCTATGACTTCATTTTAAATGTATGTATTGATAACAGGAATGTGTGGAACAATGTACTGAAACTGATCACATCTATCTTTCACACAATTTAGCTATCCCATCAGCCACTGTTCTTAGCTGGTTTACTTTATACGTATTTATCATTTTCAATACATTCAGACTTTTCAAGGTAGAATGCCCATTTCTTGTCCCTTGTTGGACAACTAACTTTTATAAGTACACAATACAGTTCATCCTCATTGGCTGTATCATATACTGGTATGGCATCTGCTCAGCTCAAGAATGTAAAGCACTGTACAGGGTGGTGAAGGAAGAGTAAAATATTAAACATATCCAGCTGCCTTCTGTTTAGGACATGTAAAACTTTTGCTGACAGAAAAAGACAAATAATCTTATTAAAGACCACAGCCATCCTACACAGTTGCTTTACTCACTCTACCCTTCTGGGAAATGGTATAGGACCATTGGCACTTGTACCTGTACATTTATAGTTTCTTCCCAGGAGGTAAGGTTATTGAACAACCAATCATAATGATAAATATTGTAATATAACAAATACTGTGTCATTATCTGGACTTTTTATTTTATTTTTCAGCCTTTCATTGTCCTCTAGAAAATGAATATATCATTTTGGTGGGTTTTAGAGGTCAAGGAATTTAATGATCAGGTTTGTTTTCTAATTTAGTTTGTTTCTGAAGACATTATTTTTAAAATACTTTATGTCTTTCCTCTGCAGAATTGTTTTTTATCGTTTGTGCCAGGCTGCTGCTAGGCAGGTCAACCAGGAGTGTGTGACGTCATTACCACAACCATCTGAAGACCAACGTCATATACTTTTGTGACTGTTCAAGTCTGTGAATAATTCCAAACTAAATAAAACCCTTGCTTTATTATTGTATAAAGCTCTCTCTGGTTACAATTTCCTTTCTGTTCTTTGACTTTGATTTATATCTTGTGTTTTGGCTTTGGCTGGGTGAAATATTCTGGTTGCTGACTCTTTTGCTGCATTTCTCAATTTTTGTTTATTTAATTCCTGCACTCCCACTTACAACCTTGGCTAGTTATTACTCATATAATTCATCTTCTGACTCCAGCTTACTGTAAACTACTGTCACCATCCGCAGTCAGCACACACTGTATATGTACTATATCTACACAAATGTTTGCAAATATACATATTTTATATATTATTGTGTATGTGAATATTGTAAGTGCCTGAGAGGAAGGACAGGCATTCCAGCTGGGGTGTAGCATGATTTTTGTCAGGATGGGAATGCCATAGTGGAAGGACAGATGGGCACATTGGCTGGATGAAGAAATAGCTTCTTGCCCACTCAGAGTCATATAAAGGATGAACTACCAGAAACTGGAGACCTGGTGCAGTTCCATTCCATCCCCCATACAACAGGTGGCAGTGGTCCTCTTGAGGCGTCCCAGTTTGGCCACCCACAGGAGTACATGGGAATGGGAGTCCAGAAGTGCAGAATGGTCAGGGTGCCTGGGTGCTGTGCCGCTAGAGGGCCCTTCCAAGATGACCCACTGTGGCTCTGGAAGTATTGCTAGGGCACCTTAAAAGGTGTCCACCGCCTCACCTGAAGGTGTCAGAATCAGGAGGCAGTGGGTGACACTCAACTGGAGATGGAAGGAGAGAATCTGTGCTTATTTTGCCGTATTTTGGCTCATGCTTGTCTGGAAAAAGTGTTGAAGACAAATAAAAATCTTTTGTTTGTACCTGGAATTGTGTTGGGTGATATTGTGTCTGTGGTTTAGGGCTCAGTGGTTCCCCCTTGTTGTTACAGTAAATAGATCTTCTGTACTGTATACTGTATACACTAAACGTGAACCTGCGCTTGAACATAGTGTCCCTCAGAGTTCAGTGCTAATACCAATACAATCTTAACCAGGATTTATGTTAGGAGATAAGACACTGTTAATGTTACCTGTTATGTTAATAACAATCAGCTGTATTTGTTATTTAAATGACATGTAAACTAATACATCTTTAGTTAACTGCTTTATTGAAAGTGTGTAAGAGAAATAATTACTCATCTTTAAATTCAGAAGAAAACATGTTCATTTTGTTTATAGGATTTTTTGAAAAGTGATGTAAGTTTAAACCCTTAACAGAAAGGTACTTAATTTTGCTTTGACTAAATCTATGAATAATTGATTTGTTAACTATAACAGCAATTTAATGTTCAGTCTGCAAATTTCAATTTTTGGTAAAACCTATTTACCTAGCTTTGAAGCACTAAAAAAGTAAAATGGTTCTGTAAATTGCAGAACCTTGAAAAATTTGTTAATTCATTATTTAAGCAAAATTAACTATTGTAATGTTTTATGGCTATGCTTTTTGAATAATTCAGGTGATACTTTTCAGATAATTCAAAGCATGGCTGGAAGTACCATAATATATATTAAACACAAAATTATAACCATGTCTCAGTTCTTCAATTCACAGAGGCTTATAATTAAGCCTACAGCATATTTTAAACCCCTTTTTCTGAAAAGCTAAGAGTAGTGCATGAACAGGAAGCACATTCAGATGGAATCAAGCTTTTGAATTGAAGATCCGCTTCTCTCCCTCATTCAAGAGCCATGTCACCAATTCAATAACTCAGTCCCATTTGAATGTGCTTCCTGTTTGTGCACTACTCTCATTTTCCAGAAATATTTTAGCAAAAAATGCATGTGTTTTGTACATTGAAAGCATCCAACTAGATAATAATAATAATAATAATAATAATAATAATAATAATATATTCAGTAGTGTAAATCGCTATAGGAGAAATTTGCTAGGAGTTGGGCCCCTGAACATATGGAAAACGATTGCATTTTCCATATAAATTTCATGATTACCATCATCTTATTTTTTGTCATTACGACATTACTTAAATCTCTCCATTTTCTCTCTGAAATGGAGTATTCTTCAGTCTTTTGAAGCTACCTAGTGTCAAAATGTTGTCTAATGAAAAAAATGGATATTTTGCAAATCAGGATCTGTAAAATGTAAAGATGAGGAGAGGTAGAGGAGAAAGAAGAAACTGATGCATGAAATGAAAAGATTTTATACTTTGGTCATGCCAAATGTCAAAACTCAATCAGATATTGAGGGCAAAATTCAGCTTAACACTAGAATTACCAGAGCCTATGAAAAAACTCGTAAATCCGGCCCACCTTAAATTCGTTCGCACATCTCTGTAAATCTTCGTCCGCACATCTTCCTGTAAATGTGCCAATAAAGACAAGCAGCAGAGGTGGGGTGAGGTGGGGGGGTACAGCGTGATCATGATTGAGAGAATAACTTTCACAAGTACAATAAATTTATACCCAATGTCCCATATATTTGTCTCTGTCTTTTTTTCTCTGTGCTGTGTTGACACCGTGCACCAGAAGGCGTGAGCTTATTCAGTTCAAGCAGGAAAATGCAGGTGGCCATTTGCTGTGTGCTATAACACCTTTTATTCTCTCAATCACGATCATGCTGTACCCTGCCACCTCACCCCGCCCCTCCTGATCTGACTTTAAGTAACAGCGCCAGCATAAATTCACACCCGATCTGACGCTGTTCGTTTTCAAATAATATTGTATTAGTGCGATGATGTTTTCTGGTTGGTACTATTCAGGTCATAAAATAATTTCTTCAAAATGTCACATATATTGTTTCTTTCTATCAGGTGTGTAATAGAAACCACAGCATAGAAAGAAGTGTGCACATTGCAACAGGTACACACATCGTAAATGTAGTAAGGACGGTCCTTGCGTGTGTGTGAACTGTTAACATTTGAATTTGATGATTGCATATAGCGCTGAACTTTCCGCTCTGTACTATTCTTTCCTCTGCATGTCCTGGAGTACAAAAGAAACAGCACCATACAGCAACGAGGAGACTGGCAAGATCGGAAAAAAAAACCCAAAAAAAACACGTGGTCACTAATTACAAGCACAAGATGTTATACGAATGAATATGAATAATATGAATAATGTTGCATCCGTGCCACAATGTTTTCCAAAATGTACTATACAGGTCATAAAATGAATAATTCCAAATATCATATATACGTATGTCTGTGGTTTTTTTTTGGTTTTTTTTAAATCATAGACCATAAGGTGCACACTAATTCAGCGTGAGCAGGAACACTCAATAAAACTGAATAAAAAAAAATCAAGTGATGGTGAGATACGAAGAAGGCAGATTCACCAGCGTTTGTGTGTCATCTTTTATCCCTCCAGATCAGAGAATGTCCAGTTCCATTGCTTCAAAACACCACTCACATCTACAGCTACTCCCAGTTTCAAATAAAAACTATCAGCGTCAGATCCCTGGGTTGGGAGCGCAGTATATGTATCGTGATTGTGACTGAGAGAATAAAAGTGAAAATAAAACGATAACTTTCACAAGTACTATAAATGTCCACCGTCTGTTATGGATGCAAACCAAATGTATGTGTGTATTGTATAATATTAACAATAAGAGCAGCTCACTACTGAAACTGGCAAGTATAGGAGGCAGTGGGGATCGAACTGGTGACTCTTGAGTACAAGTCAGCAAATCTTACCGCTACGGCACGGAAGCTGTTGTTTTATCCTTGAACCTTTTGTGAAAGTGTTTATTTGATCTTTGGACTTCAGACTTCACACATTACTGTATATAGTTTATATCAACATTTTGTCATTTACTACTAAAATATGAAAAACGTTTCTGTTTTAACAATGTGTTTACACAGATTATTGTAGAAACGGAACACTCCTGATGAGCCTAATCATTGATGCAAAAGTTAGCAAGCAACAGTGCAACTCTGGGAGAATAAAAGCCAAGTTCTGGATATTACAGAAGTAAAGTGGTTTCATCAATTATAAGATCTTGCAAAAGTCATTCAAGCAGAGTTAACTAGTGTAATGTTTTAAAATTATTCATTTGCTACCAAAGCAGATTTTTAAAACATGGCATCAAGCATTACAACAAGAACATTAAATGATAACCAATTCACAGACTTTCATTTCAGCATACAATTTATTTTAAAATTCCATCCATCCATCCATTTTCCAACCCGCTGAATCCGAACACAGGGTCACGGGGGTCTGCTGGAGCCAATCCCAGCCAACACAGGGCACAAGGCAGGAACCAATCCCAGGCAGGGTGCCAACCCACCGCAGTATTTTAAAACTCTTCCTCTCAAAAGAAAAGAATATTCTTCTAAGTGAAACCCAGAGGCCAGAACTACTATATATCCATCAGACAAGTATCTTTTCCAAAACAAAACATTGGCACATTATTCAATGTGGTCCCTTCCAGCTGGGTTTAAGAGCAAATTTTTCAGACTTTCCTAACCCTGATGATGGCGAAACGTTAAAATCTAAATGATACGTAAACACTACTGGCAAATGCTGAATGGAAAAATGGTAGTTTATAATTGCTCACCAAAAGCAAAAAAAATAAAAGTTCATCCTTTCTTGTTGCCTTTTTGAAGATAAGGGAATGGAAAGCAAAAGGATTTTCCAGTTTTCATAAAGGACTTGATCAAATCAGATCTCTATAAAATGTGTGCAGACCTACGCAAATCCAAAAGAAACTCTTGAAAAAAATATTGTCTCACTGAAGACAAAACTGCTATTGCAAGACTTGTGGAAGCAGAAAGGCAGCTAATATTTTGTCTTGTTGGTGAAATTTTGCAAATTGTCATTAATGATCTGAGGATGCTGTTTTTCATTCAGACTCTTATTGACTCCACAGTTGACACCAGTAAATTATATCAGTTCTCCCTCTCTTTAAAATATGTTGATAAAGGTTTGAAAAGGACTGAGTATTTCAGTTCTTTGACAAACATGCACATATACATTATATATATATATATATATACATTAGATATAAATAATGTAATGGTCAACAAACCCTAAAACATGTAAACTAACTACTGGCTTGGTTACTGGAGTGTTTTAGGTGGCACTAAGAAGATCAGACCTCTCCAAATGTACATTTCAAGGAATTGACATTTGAATAGAGCAGATCCAACTTGTTGTGTCCACAAGAGGAACATGCTGTAAGACGTTTGTTCAGAATGACTCATCATTAGAATCTTGATAACCGAGTGATTCATTTCAGTTTAAAATAAACATCAACAGGATGATGCAACTCTCTCCTAGGGTGTGACGTGGACAGATTCAGTCAGCATTTCAAGGTCTGAAACACAGAGATCAGCTTTAATTGTAATGTGCTCAAATCTTAAATTTCTCATAAACATAAGTTCTAGGCCCTTTCTTGCTTTTTCCACTCTGTCTGATCATATCAGATGAAACCCCTCCAGCCTTATATATGACCTGAAATAAGAGATGTAAGCCAATTTACCACAGTACAAAACTTAGTGTATCTCCCCATGAAATGTGACAGTTCTTTTAAATCAGAAAACAATTGAACATTCCTCATTACATGGAGGTTGCCCAGTTTTGAATCCTTTTTATCTTTTTATCCTTGCTCTAGATCTTTGCCCTTTCCATCCCTAGACAAGTTTATAAAAAAAATGAGAATAGAGTGAGAGCTCTTCTGTAAAAAGTCTTCTGCATGACACGACTCCCTAAAGTTAATTATGATATAATATAAAATGATATACAGTACTTAAGTAATAAAAAATATAGGGGTAGGTTACTGCAAAAAAAAAACATAAGAGTTAAAAGTAAATTATGCTACTGGCTATATAAGGCTATATTATGCTATGTAGGCTATATAATGTGATCTGAAAATCCAAACCATTTTCCTAAAAAAATAAAACCACTACTACAAGAGTAGTCTGTGAATGACTGATGTCTCATCCTTGTGTGATTCTAGCCATTTGTCTGGTATCATTGTGTTAGAAAGGTTTCGAAAATGGATGGACATTTTCATTGTAGCAAATTACTAAATAGCAAACTTAAACTTTTTTTAATTCTGTAGCAGCAATTTAAACACTTGCTTCTATTCTTATTCTCATGTGACTACACATATCTACCTATAACTAGACTGTAGCAGATTGGGATTGTGTAGAACCAAGTCTTATAGAGAAATAAATTGAAGATTAATGTTATACCTGCAGCATAATTCAACATGATAGCATACAAAAATTCAAAGAATTATAATGAATGCTCTTATTTGAAAAGTATTCTTCATGATCAAATATTATATATCATTACTATAATGAGAAGCAGAATGTAAACATACTGAAAAAATAAGTTGAAAGAAGCTCTTTAAAGAGAAATTTGTGAGCTCCTGTGTGTGCAGAGCTTTTGGGTAGTTAAGGCAGGCATTTTGGGGGTTTCAAATCTTACTAATTTTCATAATTGTCTGCTTTAACTCAGATACTCAGCGGTCATTTTTTATTGTTTGGCTTCAGGTGAGCCTAATTTACATTACAAAATGTTGGTTTCATAAAACGCAGCGTTCACTTGCCTTTTTTTGCAATAGTATCATTAATATTAGATATTAGGGTTGCACTATCGCTCACAATTTATTGTGGATGCCCACATTTAATTAATGTCTTCATCATTGCTTCATGCAGATAAGAGTCAACAGTCTTCAGTTTAATTGCTGTTCATTTTACATTGAGAAGCCTCTTAAGTGTGGTACAGCATGACCTTAGGTCTTCTCCATGCTGTGAAGCAATATGCACACAGTGAGCTGCCAGGAACTGCATTGCAATTAAAAATGCATTACTCTGGTTCAGACAGAATCTCTGAAATCATTTAAAACCCCATGCTGTCGTCTCTTGGTGAGGATTGCCTTTCTTACTAATTGTTTTATTCCATATTCCTATGGCCGCATATTTTTAAAAACTTTGCAAAATAATACGCTTATTAAAATGTAAAATATTTTAAACTCTGCATATATCTAAAAACTATTACCTAAAGGTCAGCAATCAGACTAGATTGATAGCAATGCCCTGTTTTAAGGAACAACTTACATCTCACCTATTCTTTCATGCTTGCGGTTAAATTGTGTATTTGTCACCGTTATGAATAATAAACAAAATGTATTGTTCTTAGCAGTACTCTCCAGTGTAAATATAGCTGTTTAAAAGTCAAAGAAACTGGGTAAAAAGAAATTCTGCTTTATAAACAGGCTACAATCAAGGCTACAGGGAGCTGTTGCCAATCCAAGCAGCACCAAGAATGCAGACCCACACACTCATAATTAATCACAGAGTGTCAGAACACACCGGTAGTAGTTTTTCAATTGCTTGCTTAGATATTTTCTGATATGATTTTTACTAGCTAACATATTCTGATTTTAAAATATTACCTCACCTATTTGTCTGCTGCCTGTAACATGACGTAATACACCAGTTCCTCACTGTTTTGTTCAACCTAAAAATACACAAAATATTTTGCTCTGTTCTACTTTCAAAAATTTCTTACATTTTAGCAGTGGTGCCAAATGGGATTCTCACTATTTACGTTGCTTTGTTAGAAGCTTACTATCTTTAATACGACTGCTCGCTGTAGCCACACTAGTTGAAATTCTTATACGACTTTGGCAGGCTTGCTGTTTGTATAGGCTCTCCTGCATCGGCTCATTTGTATAATCCCCAGGCTGATGCAACTTGTCAGTGTTTTTACAATATATATTTGTGACTGGCTTTGTGGAGATTTATGGAAGTGCCTCTACCCTTGTTCCCATATTTCGTAATGAGGTGTGCAAAAAAATTATCAAACGTACTGACCAATTCTAAAATATCCAAATAATTGTCATTGTTTGGAGAACTGAACACTTCATTTCCACTGAACACAAAGCCATGTACAGTACTTTCAGAAACTGCAAATGATTGCAACAGTTCATCTCAGCACTTCTTTCCAATAACTTTGCTCCTCTTTTCACTGATCCTTAAGGGCTGTAATTATTAAATGCTCTTGTGTACGGAAAGCCACATATCAATCGTAACATTTCGGTGTGCCTGACCTGCTTTGTTCTTCTCTAAACAACAGCTGGCATGTTTCCAGTGTGAAAATTGAGGCTGTAAGAAGGCAGATTGTGCACCCCAAGAAATATCTCTATTATAATAAAAAAATCTTGGGAAGAGAGACGAGACATGATTTTCTCAGAGAGACACTTTCACGTCCCACGAGACGAGTCTTTGTGCCAAGAGATTTAACCACGCCCAGGACCACAAATAAAAGACAAAGAGTAGATGACAGAGTAGAACGTCGTAAAGAATTCAAACACGTTGGCGCGATAAACATGCAGAGCAGGTTAGAGATAATTGAAGTACGAAAATTTGAAAGTCTCAAAAAAATGATAGTAAAGATCACATTAACACAAACAAATGGAAATTATTACTCGGTGAAATAATGGAACAGCGAAAAGAGATCAAATATATTGTTCGGATTTAAACTTTAAGTTAGAGACTTGTAGATCGTCACTGGGAAAAGTAGTGTTTCTTCCCAGTGAAGAGGCGAATCCGCGAGAATTGGTGAAAGTGAAATCCATATACGCTGTCATGCTTGGGTCACAGAGTTGCACAGATACACAGGAGAATTTACAGACAGAAATGTTATTCAAACACTTCAAACAAACATAAGTCTCTTTCAGGAGAGAATCGAGCTCCGTGTGTAGTTGAAGGGGACAGTTCCATCTCTCAGTTAAAAGAATAGAAAATCTTCCTCTTCATAGGGGCGCCCCAACAGGAAAGAATGTCTGGGGGAGAAGAGAGACAATGTAGTGAGACAAAAGGGCAGCTGCTGTACAGACTTTTAAATGTTCAAAGTGCCGCGCAAGATGCAGATCATGCGGCACAGCAGCAAGCCAGCAGCAGCAAGCCAGCAGCTGATCGAGGAAAAAGGAGGTAAAAAAAATGTGTTTCCCATTGTACCACCGTTTAAGAGGGGGTTTCGGAGGAGTGACCGCGTCTCTGTGGGGTGCATTCAGCCCCCCTCTTCACAATGCGAGCAGCAGAGACCCAAAGTGGCTGGCGCGTAGAGCAGGCCTGTTTGGTGAGCAAAGCTAAGCCCCCTAGTAATTTATAAAAAAAGAAAAGCAGTAGACATTGCCATTGAATGCAGAACAAACTAGCCATTCTGTAGCAACTTTCTCATCACATCTGAGGGAGCATGAGAGCAAAGTTTTACTTTAGCACCAAAACTGAGTTTGTACACTTTGCCGTAAAAAGACAATCTTTATTTTGGCATAGCAGTGGTGCTTAGATTCTTTTGCTCCCCTGATACAAACATAGATCATCCCTCAGAGGTCTTCAGCATACAAAGACGATAACTGTTTTGTTGTCAAATGTTTGATGGTTACTGCCTCATCATAAGCTCCTTTTAGCAAATCAGCATTACCATTATCAGCAGGTGGTCAGTTTCTGATCAGAGGTACTGTGTGGATGTGGCGAGGACAGAGATGGAGACAGTCTTGTTTGGAACTTTCAGATCTAGGATTAGTCACTTGTTTAAAGATCCCAGCAGGTTCATGGGCCAGCAAGTTTGCTTTCAGACTTGTGAAAAAGCTGTATAGCTTTGACATTTTCCCAATGATTTATCTCCTGTTGTTTGTTTGTCTGTCTATCCTAAACTTGCACAATACTGCCATTAAAATTCTTGATGTTGCACACTTGAGTAATATTATCACACTTTAACTCGCTGATAACACAGATAGTAACAAACTCAGTGGGTTCCCACAAGAGCACTTTTATGAATCTGACACACACTATATATTTTCAATGAAAAGATAACAAACCAGTTCTGCAACAATACATCTGTGATTAACAATTATAAAATGCTCTAAAAATATGTGTTAAGCACATTCCAACTAAGTCTGAAACTTCAGTATTGCTCATATATAGCAATACTACCACTACCTCTGTAACCTTGCACTGGACAGACTCTCTTAATTCCCTTCACTAAATTTTGCCTTCAAAAGATATATATTCTTTTCAGTTCCTGTAATGGAAACCATTTCTGATGGAATACACTGTGCTGCATCCATGACCCTCGCTGAAACTGTATGGGTTGATAAAATAGTTGGATAAACATTAACGTGAATTACTCAAGCTGCTTCAGTCCACCAATACAGTCATTCTCAACATGCCACATGTATCAGTCCCTGAAAATGATGTGAGCTTTTCTAAGATAAAGTTTAAATGTAGAAAACTAAAGCTCATTCCAAAGTGTGCCTGCTGGCAAACTAAACCAGGCAATTCAGATGTGGAGTAAGATAAGGTTCAAGCGAACAATTAACTTTTATTCCTGTATAAACAACCGTAGAATGAACAACATCAGTCAGCCCTAGAGCAATCTGCAGCTGGACCAGAAAACATTTTTTCTATTAATTACTGGTAGATCCGTGTAAAATATATTCCCAGACTTAAACTAAATTTATCATTGGTAGACAGAAGGTCACACAGAAAAATGTATGAGGCTCTGCTGAACATATTAACAAGTATATTATTTAAATATTTACTTATCTCGCTACATCCAATACCAAGTGAAAACTGCAAATCCAAATCCTGTTATTACATGACATCCATCTTGTATTGAAGTTGAATTTAATCATCCTCATTTTACCTCCAGAAAATTTTATTTAAAAAAAAAAGAGTCTGTATCCACCATGGATTAGTCAGCTGAACACCCACAGCTATAACAAAAATGTAAGAAGATTTACTTTATGTCTTTAATGAAATCATATACTTTGTAAGGTATATAGTACATTATAGAACTATAACTGAAAGATCTTTGTAATGTGTTTTTGGAGACATATACGGCATGCCTTACTATATACCGTGTTTCCCCGAAAATAAGACAGTGTCTTATATTAATTTTAGGTACAAAAAATGCACTAGGGCTTATTTTCAGGTAGGTCTTATTTCAATTGAAGTTCAAAAAAGTAAAGTTCATTTATTCCTGTTCAACAGTTATACAGTACAAACTATTGGTACGTTAACGCCTGTTCAACAATCAAATCAACATGTACGGTATTCATGTTCTACAAACTACTGTACGAGGGGGTACCTAAAAGAATCCGCCATAGCGCCACACTGGACGGAGCCCCCGGAGCACACACCTCCCCCGCCACGGCAGGCAAGCACAGAACAACTTACTCCGTGGTAGTGCCCCAAGTTTCAACCCTGTCTCTTGCCGTTCTCGATCCCTGCGGCCAGCGCGCGGCCGCGAACCCCCGCCTCCCGCTGGAGAAAAACGCCGCACCTCACCCCTTCCCAAACGAGAAAAGATTTTTCTCGCCTAAAAAAGGTGAAATGCAGCACCCCTCCCCAGCAGGAAACAAAAGCCCACAGCTGCACGCCGACCACAAAGAACGAGAAGAAGCAAAAAACGACGTTGAAAGCTGTTCCACACTCACCCACCGCAGCAGGAAAAACGTGCACCCCAAAAACCCCGGCCAGCACAGCGCTACCGGTATCACAGACTCCCTTCGGCACCCCCTCCTATGTTAACTCTGGTTTAACAATCAACATGTATTCATGTTATACAAACTACCGTATGTTAACTGCTTCTACATTTATTCAAATACAATCATGTCATCTTCTTCTTCAATATCATCACAACTCTCCACATCTGAACCTGCAATTCCTTCCTAGATTTCTTTTGACTCTAATTCCTTTAGAATTAATGGCCCCAATCTCTCATGTGCAGCAATACTCCTCTCCTTAAATTAACATTTCTTGTCCAGGTAACCTGCTCGTAGTGCATTGGCAACACAGCTTTCAGTGATTTTATCCCATGAATTCTTCACCCAAGTCACCACCTCTTGCAGCTTAGGCTTCACAAAGTTCCCCCGCTGATTTCTATCCATTCTGTTTTCAATGTAATCATTGACTTCTATTCGCAAATGGTCCTTGAATGGCTTGTTTATTGCAATGTCAAGTGTCTGGAGATAGGCTGTCATTCCTGCAGGAATCATTATATGATCTATTCTTCTCTCTTTAACTCTTTTAGGGCTAATTTTTTTTGTTTCTTTTCTCCCAGGGCTGAATATTCTTCCAAAAACTAACTTTTTTTAAAAAAAGAACACAAAGCAATTGAAATCAACAAAAAATATTTACTTTTGACAAATGTTACTGTCTTGTATTTTGTATGAGCCTGCATACTCTATGATTTCACATACATATCACATACATTTTACACAGCAAAGTCCTGCAAAGTCTGATCTCGCTCAAAGCAGCCAATTTCAGTCATTGCCACATTGTACTGCTTACAATATGTGTTGCTTTGGTGCCTACTTTTCAATTGTCTGTTGCTGCACTTTCTCACATATATTGTTAGTGTGTACTGTAGAGAGACAAGTCACCCGTTTGCCATCGTGCCATGCCACTGCCACCAAGTTTTCTGCCTGCATGAAAACCGTATTGTCACCTCTTTTCATCTTCAGCCTGTCTGGCTTCAACTGTGAAGCCATGTGTATCCTGTTCACCCTCACTGTGCCACAAGCTCCAATTCCTCTGCTCTGTAGCTCCATGAACAATTCCGGGCATGTATAAAAATTGTCCAAATGTACACAACATGACCCAAATGTTCATAGCCCTGAAGCAGCTCCAGCACAACCTGACTTGTCAAGGGACAGTTCTCTCTTTGAAAGAAATACTTTCCTGTATATGTAATTACTTTCAGGCAGAAACCAGTGTTTGCTTCTGCCAGTACAAAATCCTTTATGCCATACTTTGTGGGCTTGTCTGGCATATATTTGCAGAAAAAAAGGTGTCCCTTTTATTTTATCATAGATTCATGCACAGACTAATCACAGCCAGGCTGATAAAATTGTTTCTATGTTGGTTCCACAATGTCAAGCAGGGGCTGAACTTTATGCATGGCGTTATAGCCTGGCTCACCCCATGGGATTTGCTTCTGTTTATTACAGAAGTGAATAAAACTTTGCAGCATCACGTACCTATCACCACGCTGCATAACCTGTCCAAAGCCACCAGGTGACAAAGCACGTTTGGACCAATGCTCCCTGAAGTTATATCACCAGTTCTGTCCCATCTCTATTTGTAATGCCACAGCGCGCTTCATCTCGTCTTTTTCCACTTTGAAAAACGAGAATGCAATGCAAACACAGCCCGCGATTCAAAAAATTTCTCTGCCTACCTGTTTGTCTCGTCTGACAGTAGCTGAAAAGCAGCATCAGGAGAGAGCAGCCTGAAGTAGTTCAGCAGCTGGTGATCTGTCGTGTCCAACAGCAAGCCATGCCGTCTTGTGAAGTCCGGTAGCCAGTTCGGCTCCCACGGATCAATGTCTGTGTATTCCTCCCATGCGAACCTTGCCGTAGATGCATCAGCTGCACGAATGCGCTCAGCTGACAGCGGATCAGCTGGCGCGGCATCGGCTGGTGTCCGATCAGCTGATGCTAGCTTTTCACTCTCTTGTTTGATCTCCTGATCACTGTCAATAAAATCCGATTCTGAAAAATCAGAGTCCGACTCCACGATAATGCACAAAATATTGTCTGCCGAGTGTTTTCTTTTCTGCACTCACTTCGCTCCCTTGTGACATGTCGATGCCATCTTGCCATTGTTTACATTTCGCAACTCACGCACACGCAAGGATTAGTTGCTGAGTCAACGAGTCTAGCATTCCTCCAAGCACAGAGGGAATGCCTGCAATGTGACAGTGAGTTTTGTCGCCATTAACAGCTGATTGTCGCCCTCTATCCCTGGATGTCGGCTTTTGTCGACATTCGCCCTCAACCCCTGCTGTCGACAAAAGTCGATATCCGCCCTAAAAGAGCTACGGAAGTTCTTCATGTCTTTAGCGCAGTGAGTGCTGGCAGAATCCCAGACTAGCAGACCTCTTTGGGCACCTCGCAAAACACATGGAAATGTTAAATCTACCCACTTTCTTATAATGGCTTGAGTGCACCATATTTATCCGATGTTATGCTGGACAAAAGACAACATTCACTCTCTTTTAACTACTTGTAAAAGCGCCTTACCTTGTAACCAGGGCAACTTCTAAGCTAAATATGGCAGCTCTCAGGACAGATGCAAAAACGGCGGATTAGCGGTAGGTCTTATTTTTGGGGGAGGGCTTATATTAGCATTACGTCAGAAATTACTGCTAGGTCTTACTTTCAGGGTAGGTCTTACTTTTGGGGAAACACGGTATTAGGCAGTGTTTCTGGACACGTCCAGGTTCCTGTCTGAGTTGGGCTAGCCTTGGCACTGCCTTTCTGCTAGTTTTGTCTCACACTCCACCAATATGCTTGTTAGGTAAACTGGAAACACCAAACTGGCCTAGAATCAGTGTATATTATTGTGACTTACTTAATGCTGATGTGATTGGCTCTGTTGCACTCTACTCTGTAATGGAACAAGCAGTCTCATAAATGGAAAAATGGGCGGCTGAATGGAGGTGCAGTAATTGGTTCTCCTGCTTCATAATTCCAGCAGACTGAATATGAGTCCTGGCCTGATCACTGTCTGCATTTGCACATTTTATTGTAGCTGAGGATTGCACATTTATGTAGCTGAGGATTTTCTTTGGGTCTTTCCTCACTACCCCTCCAAAACATTGGGTTAGGTTAAATGGCATCACTATGATGACTCTGTATGAGTGAACATGGTGGTGCGTTTAAGCGTATCCTGTGCTGTACTGACACACTATCTACTATATTGGGTTGCCTCTGTCTTATGGTTCAATTATTGCAATGTAGCCATGACTCGCCACAGTGCTGGAATGGAATAAGCAGACATAGAAAACAGATGTAGAAATGTATCAATCATTACTGGAAGCTGGATGAGAATGTTTACAACTACAGTAGAAAGAATTAAAGATAGTACAGACCTTATCTCTAACCTATTAACAATTTATATTCATCACTTACTGCAAGATGATCTACTCTGTGTCAAAAGTTAAGATAAATTAAAATCTGCAAAATAATGTATATATTAATCTATAAAGTTTTAGAGCATCATATTTAATTTTGAGACTATTTATATTTGTTAAGTGATCAGTTCAATTTTCCATGATCACAAGGAAATCAGACTTCAAGAAAATGAATGTACTACTGCAGGATACCATGAAAAAGAGCAGAACAGGTCGATTAAGTAAAAGCTCATCACAATACCTTTTAATAATAATTAAAAACTACTTGAATATTCTTAAAGGTATAAGATATGGTAAAATAATGGGTCCTAGGCCTTAACTTTAAAGGATTTTTTTTGTATTGGAAAAAAAAATCTTTTCAAAATTTCTACAGCTAATGATGCTGCCTTCCTTTACTATTTTAATATATCCTTAAGAGTTCTAAGAAGATCTGCATTTTGTGATCATACCTGTAGGTATTTTTTCAATTACAAGTATTATTCGATTTGGTAAAGTAAAGGGGATTGTCGTCATTGATGAATCAATGGGCTGCAATGACAAAGCAAAAGGAGTGAAAGGCTCTACGTAACTGAAAACTAAAATACTATATTTCCTTATAGATTCAGTCTCTTCTGCTTTGGTAGCTGTAGTGTTTCATATGTGACCAAATTTACCTCAACAAGGATTGCCTTTCCATTGGCTTCTGTCTACATAGCATCAAAGTCATTGTCACATTTTTTGGAAAAAGCAAATCCAGTCTGTATAGGAATCATTGGTCGCAGAGTGAATCCAAAAGAAAGGAACTAATAGTTATAAACTACATTGGAAGTATAGTTGATTAAACTTAGTTAATGTGTTTAGGTCTACCTTTAGCCACTGCTGGCTCATAATCAAAAAATGAAACTTGCTATACAGAGGAAATGTAATCTGCATTACAGGAGTGAAACAACCACTTCGAAATAAATGTCATCTGAAATGGCACCTGAAACACAAGTCTTCTGAGAGAAGTCACTGACAGACCAAAAATAAACCTGAAAGACATAGAGTTTAGTGGCTAAAAGTGCAATAAAAGTATTTCAGTCAATGACTGGGCCATGGCGAAAGACCAAGAAAAACTTTCATGGCCTAATTTCAGAAAGCTATGTGTTGTGCAAGCCTAACACGGCTCGTGCCTCAAAACACACTATCTCCAGAGTAAAAAAGTCTGGTATCCTAATTGTCAGCTGAGGTGCTTTTCATCAGCTTAACCTGGTCAGCATGTTAGATTTGAAGAAAACCTGGATGGAGCACAGTATTGTAAAATGCACCAAGAGATGTTGTGTTTATGTTTTAAAACCATTTTCCAAAGGAAAACATGTCAGAATTGGCCCTTAGTAAAACATTAATCAGTGTCTGTTGTCACACATGTGTGCATGGGAGGTAGCTAAAGGGCTTGAGTAAGGGCAGTTACAAGTCATACCAGGATGTGGCAGAGTGCACTGACTCTTTTCTCCCTTTCCTGTAGACCATTCATGGGAGATTCCACCTGGCCCTCTTGACGTCACTTCCGGGACCGAACCTATGGAAGGAGACCTCGCCAGCTCCGGCCCCTGTGATGTTACGTCTGGGGTCGAACCTATGGCTTAAGACCTTCATGAGCCCGACCCCTTTGATCTTACTTCCTGTCTTTCCCTTTATAGCCTCCACCTTTTCCCTATTCCCTCAGTTCTGTTTTGGACTCATTTTTGTGCACAGCAATGCTATCATTTAAACAATGATTTGCAGCCAGGAAACCAAATATACAGGTGGCTGCCCCAAACCTTGCTATGGCTCTTTGTGGCTTTTGTGACATTGTATTTATCTTCTTTATCTTTAGCTTCTCAGAGTAGAAAAACAGTCCTTATTGGTTCAAAAATCTGAGTGATGAAAATGTGGTCCTACTATTAGGAGTAGGAGTGAAAGCATTTTATAAATGTTCCTGTCACAGCTGGCTGGGGTGGTACCCAGCCGGGACGCCCCGGAGGACTGAAGGAGGGCTTACGCCTCATCCAGACCACATGGGGGCAACCGACCTGGTGGCTTTGGGGACCACGGAAACTGAGCTTGGAAGCTCAACCCTATAGGGGCCCATGGTCACCGCCAGGGGGCGCCCCAATGCCTTTGGAGCCCTGGCCCTCAGCATTTCCGCCACACCCGGAAGTGCTGGGGGGAAGAAGACCAGGGACACCCAGAGTACTTCCGGGTGCGCAGCCAGTACTTCCGCCACACTTGGGAGTGCCGGCAGTCACTCATTGGGAGGCACCTGAGGCACGTCCGGGTCGATATAAAAGGGGCCGCCTCCCTCCGTTCTGGGGTTTGAGTCGGGAGTGGAGAAGGACAGAACTCGGGAGGAGAGGCAAGGAGGCAGCCTGAAGAGAAAGAGGCAGTTTGGAAAGGCCTGAACTTTGGGGGAGTTTGGGGTTGTGTGTGCACCTTGTATATAGTAGAATGTATAATAAATGTGTGTGGGTTGAACCATCGATTTCCGCCTGTCTGTGTCCGGGCTGCTTTCCACAGTTCCTAATTTAGGAAACCACTCCTAACTAAAGCAGAATTTAGGAGAGCTAGTGAGCTATTCTAACTCTCCAGAAGCTCCCAGAAGATGGTATTCAGGGAGAGATTAACACAAACATTCTAGAAAAGGCTGAACATTTTGGAAATGCTGGACAACAATGAACCTGGAAAATCATATCGATTTGACAGAGATGTAATAATATTCCTAACAAATCTTTTACATTATGTGAGTGCTCCATCTACATGGAGAAACCATGTGCTGTCAACCAAAATTAAAGTGTTGGTAATATTTTTCAGCCACAGGCAAAATGCTGTTTTGGAAAAGCAGTCATTCGTGTATGTCAGAACCAACTTTTTTTCAAATTTTGCACCAAATTTGAACATCCTTACATACACAGATATATACAGTTACAATGCATTAGTTAATACGTAGATATATTAATTTTTCCACCACTCTCCATTAGGGAGTATTAAAGCAAGCCACATTTATGCTTAATTGGCATGTACATAACTAAAGTTCATTACCCCAAAGTGCGGATGAGCATTTGTGAATCACAAGACATAGCAAAGTATCAAAACACAGGTGTTCATGGATGCAAACTTCATTTTAGTGGTCAGTATATAAATCTGAAGGTAGGCAGAGCTGGATGAGTGATTTACAGCAAATATCACACAGGTACGCTGATCTCTGCATTCCATTAGGTCCTGGAACATTCAGATTACAGTTTACAAGCCCATGAATGTCCAAGAAGGCAGGCAGATGTTCCTGGATCACTGGATAAATAGAGCTACACAGAAGATAAGGAGTGATACACAAAGAGAGATATAGTATATGGTTCTAGAAGATGATTGGGAACACGGGAAGAGTGAACACAACTTCAGTAACAGTACCAGAATAGCTGTAGCTAGTTTCACTGTTACTTTACAAGACATTTCCTGTGGCTAATAACAGTGGGAAGATGATACTTCTGAAAGTACAACTGTGGATTATTCATTGTTACTTGGTTTGTTTGTCTTTCTCCTTCCTTTGCAGTACTCATTACTGTAATATTATTGATGTTGTAGTGAAGTGGAAACGATTATGTGCAGCGTAACACAATACACTATGTTATTATTATTTCCTTTCATTTATTACTCTTCATCTTGTACTTTGATTATTAATAATTATTATTAATTATATCATTATTATTTATTATTATCATCTCTTTGTGGTGAGGCTTCAATGCTATACTGCTAACTGCTGTGTACATAGCACCTGATGCTAATGCTAACTCGGCTCTGGGGCTTTTGCATGACACCATCAGCAGTAAACAGAGCAAGTATCCTGAGGCTGTTCATATCATTTCTGGAGACTTTAATCATGTAGATCTGAAAGCAGTTCTCCCTCAATTCCATCAACACATAAAGTGTGCAACCAGGGGAGTAAAAACACTGGACAAGTTGTACACAAACATCAGACAGGCCTATAGGGCTAAACCCCTAGCACACCTTGGCCAGTCTGATCATACATCTCTGCTTCTAATCCCTGCATATACTCCCCTCAGGAAACAAGGTCCCATTATGACCAGGACTGTTAGCATATGGCCCGAGGAGGCCTCCCAACAGTTGCAGGACTGCTTCCAGAGAACCGATTGGGAGGTTTTCTATCACCAAGACTTGGAGTACCACACTACTGCAGTCCTGGATTACATCAGATTCTGCACGGACAACGTCACCAGGGACAGACGCATAAGGATTTATCCTAACAGGAAGCCCTGGATGACGAGGGATGTCCAGAGTCTGCTGAAAGCTAGGAATACTGCTTTCAGGTCTGGGGATGGGGCTCTTTACAGTGTAGCCAGAGTGAACCTGAAAAGAGGCATCCGAGAGGCCAAGGCAGCATACAGAAGGAGGATAGAAGATCATCTGAGGAGTAACAACACCAGGCAGGTGTGGCAGGGTGTCCAGCACATCACCGGCTACAAATCCAGCAACTCCTTGGCTGCTGAGGGAGACGCTTCTCTGGCAGAGGAGCTGAACATCTTCTTTGCCCGCTTTGAGGCGACACCAACAGCAGCCCCATCACAACAGCCTGTTCACAACAGCAATTTACTCACAGTGGAAGTGTGTGAGGTGAGGCGGGTGATGAGGAAAGTGAACCCGAGGAAGGCTGCAGGACCCGACGGTGTGGCTGGACGGGTGCTGAAAGACTGTGCAGATCAACTGGCCGGAATCTTCACCAGGATTTTCAACCAGTCCCTGTCCCAGGCCACTGTCCCATCCTACCTCAAGTCCTCAATCATTGTTCCGCTGCCAAAAAAATCCAACATGAACAGTCTGAATGATTTCCGCCCAGTGGCACTCACATCTGTCATCATGAAGTGCTTTGAGAAACTGGTGCGGAGTCATATCATCGCCTGCCTGCCAGCAGACCTGGACCCATTTCAGTTTGCTTACAAAGCAAAGAGATCCACGGAGGATGCTGTGGCCACAGCCCTTCATGCTGCCCTGACCCACCTGGAGCAGCAGGGGAGTTACACCAGACTGCTCTTTGTAGACTTCAGCTCGGCGTTTAACACCATCCTCCCACAACGACTGGTGTCCAAACTGGCAGATCTGGGACTTCCATCACTCACCTGCAGTTGGATACTGGACTTCCTGTCGGGTCGCTCCCAGAGGGTCAGGCTGGGTCTCCACACATCCACTGCTCTCAGCCTCAACACCGGGACGCCGCAGGGTTGTGTGCTCAGCCCGCTTCTCTACACCCTCTACACATATGACTGTGTCCCCACTCACCATAGCAACAAGATTATAAAGTTTGCGGATGACACGACGGTGGTCGGACTCATCTCGGGCAAGGAGGGTGAGCTAGCATACAGGGACGAGGTGGAGCGACTGTCAGAGTGGTGCACAGTCAATAACCTGCTCCTCAACAACAAAAAAACAAAGGAGCTTGTTATTGACTTTAGGAAAAACAAAACTGACATCCAGCCACTCACCATTGGCGGGGCATGTGTGGAGAGGGTCCCGGTGTTCAGGTTTCTGGGTATGGAGCTGGAGGATGACCTGACCTGGAGTGCCAACACCAAGGAGCTGCTAAAGAAGGCACAGCAGAGACTGTATTTTCTGAGAATTCTCAGAAAGAACCACCTCCCAAAAAATCTGCTCCTTGCTTTTTATCATTGTTCCATTGAGAGTGTGCTCACGTACGGACTGTGTGTGTGGTACGGCAGTTGCACTTCCTCAGAAAAGAAAGCGCTACACAGGGTCGTCAGGATAGCGGAGAGAACAATTGGTTGTACCCTCCCCACTCTGGAACAAATCTACACCTCCCGAAGCCGCAAAAAAGCAATAGACATTTTGCAGGACTCATCACATCCCGGTCATTGCCTCTTCCAGCTTTTGCCATCGGGCAAGAGATACAGAGCTATGAAAACTAGGACAAACCGCCTTAAAAACAGCTTTTATCCAAAAGCAATCATGGCCCTGAACTCAAAATAAAACTGCTCTATATTATTCTTCCAATGTGCAATATATACCTTAGGTCAACAAGTGCAATTTGTATATTTATTACTATTCAGTTTGTTATTATATTCTGTCTTTTTGTCATTTTAACCCTTATTCCTCACACTGAGTTGATTGCACCTTCAATTTCGTTGTTCCTTTGTAAAAGTGACAATGACAATAAAGATCTATCTATCTATCTATCTATCTATCTATCTATCTATCTATCTATCTATCTATCTATCTAGTATTGGAAAAATACAAAATGTCATCATTAGTGTGATTTTTGGGCTTGGAGAGCTGTAAAATCTGAACTCCTACTTCTCTTTGGAAATAGGTGTGGGATGCTTCATAACTACTTCACAAATGTAATACATTTCCTAGGAATACTTCTGAGATGCTTGATAAATATGGCCATAGAACTACTTCATTAGCTAAAAGGCAGATGTTTTATTAACAGCAATATAAGATATTTTAATGCAAACATGTTAACTTTGGTCGTATAAATTTTTGAAAACAGATATTGTAATGAATGACACAAGTCTGATTCTGTTTCTCCAATATTAGCTTCTTTACATTGGCTGCCTGTCAGTTTTCGAATTGATTTTAAAATCTTGTTGCTAGTTTTTAAATCTTTACATGGGCTTGCTCCTGCCTATTTATCTGGATTGTGTACTTTACACCAGCCAGATCTAGAGTGCTTAGATCTTCTGGTCAGTTGTCTCTTGTTGTCCCTCGTACCAAGTGTAAAACTAAGGGGGGCAGGGCTTTTGCAGCTGCTGCTCCTTGCCTGTGGAACTCTTTACCTCATTACATAAAGGAGTCGTCTTTTTCACTTTGATTTTTGGGTTGTCTTTGAATTCAGCTCTCTGTAGGTACTCTGTAGGTTCTCATCAAACAATGTGGCATCCTTTCATACCTAACACATTATCCTGTCCATATCAGTGTAGATATCCAGCTTGATTTTTTTTCCAACTGAGATCTGATGTGTTTTCAAAGTGTAATATATATATATATATATATATATATATATATATATATATATATATATATATATATATATATATATGTATTAGTTTTTAATTGTAATGTATATGCATATTTGTGAAACAATTCGATCCACAGATCTCCCGAACTAATTATTGATTATTTTTCTTAATTGCTGCACTAAGCTGTTCAAAAAAGCCAATACACGAATTTATAAAAGTTAGATTCAGTATATATTTTCTGCTAGCTGTTGAAAGACTACATCTCCAGAAACAAGAAAAATTACGATATTCTGATATTGCTTTTTCAAAACTAATGTTCATTTTTAATACCTATGACTGCCAAATACATTAGCATTTATACTGACATATAAAAACAAGGTAGACATTTTATTTTTGGCAAGTTCATCCAGTTTAATTTCAATGTTTGATACTCTCACACAGAAAATATTTGCTAGAATTTTGATAGTTCAAACTATAATAATAATAACTTTATTTTAGCATTGAGAGTCATGCTGCTGAGTGCCAAGTATTTACGTGGTGGCCAGTTTGTGACCTGGGTGTTGGATGTCTAACTTTGAAGTCTTGATCCACGGTCTGACAGTAACACATTCACTGTGTGGTCCAATCTGTGCTTCTGCTGCTGGATTTCGCTAACTTACTTAGTACAGTTTGGGTTGAAGGACCTAAGGCCAGATCAAATATAGAAGAATAAAGACATGTTCAGTGAAGCTAATAAATAGGAGAACCTCCCTAAAACTGTACATTTGACACCAATGTGATTTTTTTCTTAAGAAAAAAAAATTTAATGCAGGAATCTTACAGATCAACTTGCTAAGGTACTGGCAATGCCACTAGCAAACTAAATTAACAACATGCTGCTGTACTTTGCCTTGCATGACTAACTTGGGTTAATAAGGGGCAGACAGACTATTTTTAATCTACAGCATTATACAATTTACATATATGGAAGTCCCTGTTTAATTGGCAAAAATGAAAAAAATAAATAAATAAAAAAGGGAAAATAAATGAGTGCATCTGCCATGATTTTTTTAAAAAGGTTTTTTACACTGGTGTGCCAATTCTAGTCACTGGTCAATAATGACTTGCTGAGGTGTCTTTGGGGAAATACAGACTGGAGAGCAGAAGGGGAGAGACTGGTTGAGAATGGCTCATCTAGGCGTTTGCTCTCACAACTGTGGAAAATCAGACAAACCAGTAAAATGAGGCACAGCCCTTACATTTTTAACTAGTATTACCTTCAATGCAGTCCCTATAATGTTTGAAATTGTCATATGTGACAATTTATAAAATCTAGAGCAAAATTCTCTGAGCGATTGAAATCTCTTGATATAGAAAAAGCAGTTGATAGACTTTAGCAGAACTACTTATTTGCCATACTGCATTTCAACCATGACTCTTTAATTACTACAAACTATACAAATTCTAAACTTCTACCCTGACTATTGTAGGAGTGGAAAGATGAAATTTAACTTGATTAATTAACTATCATTCTGCCTTCTGCAATGCTAGTATTTGATGACATAATTTGGCAATGCCCCTACTTTATTTACCTTACCTTTCTCTGGTGTAGGAGTGTGTCTCCAGCCTTTAGACTTACATCAAGGTAATTGAAGCACATTTCTTTTAAGAAAGAGAATAATACAATTTATTGATAAACACAAGGATTACACAAATATTATAAGTGCATATACATGTTGACATATAAGACAGGATGTAGACTGACTAGACAGACAAACATAACACAGAGAGGCTGGCTGTTTACTTGCTATCTTACTTATCTTGGCACAGATAAATAGTTTTAGGATACTAAGTCTTTAAAGTTGATGTCCAATGTTGTGTGGAGTTGTTGCGTTTGTTGCTTCTTCAGGTTCAAGTGGAGGATTCTCCTTGCATTGGCGTGAACTCTTTCCCTTTGCTGTGTGATCCTCTGTCTGTGGTGTGCAGTGTTTTCCTCAGTTAGACCCTTAGCTGTGTCATCTGTAACCTCATAGGAAAAAGCATAACTCTTTCTGGCACAAGAACTTAGATGCTGAAGTTCCCTTCTTGAAGTAATGGCTGCTTCTTAGCCTTCAGAGTGTCTCATCATTTAGCATGGAAAACTGGATCTCAGCTCTCAGATTCACAAAGAGATGAGTTTGTCAGCTTTAGCTCCCCAAGGAAGAGCGGCTCATAGCTTGCTAGTTTCAGAGAGCAGGTTTCAGAGGATTTCAGTCATTGTGGAGAGTAACAGCAGGGCTTTTGTGGGAGTTCCCTTGAGAGAGCCACATGAAAGAGTCAGAAAGTGGCCCCTGATTTCCCAAATGGGATGAGTGTAATTAGCTTATAAAGAAAGGTGGAACCTCTTATAATTGGATTAAAGTCACTTCCAGTTACAAAATCAGTGTCTCCTTATAGTAGAGTTCTTTTCTTAATAAGATATGTCATTCATTGTCATTCTTTGTTCTTGCTTGTCATTCTTTGTTCTTGCTTGAGTCCATTTTGCATCTGCTGGCTCAACAAATCTGCAGAGGAGCCTCTTGAAAGATGTCAGGTCATCTCTGATTTCCACCTTTGTCATCTGATGAAGTACGGACAGATCCTGGTTCAAGTTGGAGTTCAGTCACTTAGTTTGGAAAGCAATTGGGGAAGGTGCACTTGGGTATCTACTAAATCTGCTGCCTTTACAGGCCTGGTGTACCACTAAAGCCTAGCAGAATGGACAATGGCCACTTTGTCCCACACTATACTAGACAGAAGGCAGATTTGTTTTTATTTGTCCTGTTATGCTTCAATGACATCTTTGTTTCCTTTGGTCACTGCTGTTTCAGGGCTTTTGCCATCTTTCATTCTCATAGCAGTTCTTGCACAATTCAAAGGTTTAAAAGTCACTCAAAACAAAGTTATTGGGCTTTATGAGTAGAACTCATATTTCAAAACCTTTTGTTCTTTTAGACTGCTGCACTTTTTTATCTTTTGCTCTCATTCCAACTACTGATTTTTGATTATGTTTCTAAATTTTCTGAAAGATAGGACTGATTTTCAGTTCTAACACTAAACTTACCTTTTGACTATGTATATCTTATGGTTCTCTACATTAAAAACATTACTGTCTTACTCTGAGTCAGTATAACAAGGAGAAACACTCGGAGCTTCCAGGATGGGCAAACTGTTGTGTAACCCATAGAAGATATAAACCAGACAATAACCTAGTGAGAGAGGTCTTCATTTCCATCCATGAACAATATAAACCTGCTGTGAGTCTGTCTCTGGAGAGGCTTTGACATTAAGACATGAGCCGCCTGGATAGAGAAAGAAGATCATTTTAAAACTGAGGCAGCTACAAGAGTCCAGGTTGTATATTTTGTGCAGTACTTCTGCCTATGTTTATTTATGTTATTAGATGTTTAGATTGTATTGAGTAGAAGAACAGCTGATCTGCACTTCTAATCTGTCTGTGGCTTCTGGAAAGGAGAATTAAAAGTTCATGAATGAATTACTAGTCAGTAGAGGTGAGTAGGCATGTCCTCTCTGTGCAAAGTACAGGCATGGGTGAACAACACGACATGTCCAAGAGTATACCTTATTGGCTGAGGCCCCAACTGCCTAGTAGACATACTATGACTAACAATACTTGAATCTGGTAAGCAGAAATGTTAACAAATTAATGAAGGTGCTATACAGTACTGTAGTTTGGCGTATATGTTGCCACATAGGAAAGAAAGTAAGGCTTAGGGTGTGAAAAGTGAAGCATTTTCCACAATGTTAAATCTATTCAGTGATAATACTGCCAATCAAATCACTGATAAAGTAAATATGTAAAAGCTACATACAGTACATCTGGTCACTATATAAACTATGATTATCCTATTTTAATAGTTCCTTTTCTGCTCATTTCCATTAAATGGAGATAGATACAGTGCACCAAAAGTTACCTAAACTGCTGTGTTTAATCATCTAAAGAGAGATACTGGTGTATAAATTAATCCACACAAAAATGGCTGAATGATCTAATCCAGTGGTTTATACATTCACATTTGTGTATTTGTTTAAGTTTGTGGATACTTTAAAATAAAATATTTAGTCAGGAATTCTTAATATTGTACTGTTTTGAATACTTTTGGCTAGTTTCTTAAAACTTTGACTTTGCTTTACATATTGGATTCTGATGCTTGATTGTGTTATTATTCTGGTTAAGACCCTAACTTGTTTTTTTTTTGTTCATTGCTTCATAACTGCCTGTTAATTTTCATCTTAGGGCAGTACAGCTTGTAATTTTGGATTTTTTAATACTTAAAACAGTGCAGACTACATACATTACAATTTATGAGAATCAGCTCTAGTAAAAACTGTTTTATTTCCACAGTTTCAATTTCTGTAGATCAGTGTAAGAGAAAATGTTACTGAAACTGCCTGATTGTTTAACTAGGACGTTCAGACATTTGTTCCAGTGCATTTAAATTAGAAAATTAAGTCATATGTAACATATAACTTTCTATTTTGTTCAGATAACAATTTCCATATAAGAAGTATTATCTCTTTTATCTAGGTTTCACCCATGACTCTCAATGATGAACTATTTTGGGACTTTACATATTTAATTTAAAGGTATGTTTCTGGACCATACCATTTATCTGTAGGTTAGCTGGTGTGTTTGAAATGCTTCATAGTCATTATATATAAACTAACCTAGCTGATTAAAGGAAGTGCTTTCTTCTGTCTGCCATTCTGCATTAACAAGAGAATGTGAGACTCCACCTGTAGGTGTAAATAAAGAATGTTCATGTTTGGAGTTCATATATAATGATGGCACAAAACGTTTCTTTACATACTCAGTATTTTCCACCTCAGTCTGCACTTAGAAAACAAATGAATACAACAATCAGTCTCTATTTTCTCTTGCTGCTACACTTGCTCCACAGTCTCCAATTGTTGCTATAGCTTCCCTTACAATCTGCTTCAATGCAAAGAGGAGTTTGAGTAGAGGTGTTCTTTCATGTAACAAAACAAAATGTCCTAAAAGGAGTGTTTTTTCATCATTTACAAAATTCAGTTTTCATATAGCAGTAAGAAACTTATTTGTAATTAATTTCTTAGAATTTCCAGTACTTGGAGTGTGAAGTGTCTTGCAATGGGTCACTGCATGCAGTTTCAGAAAACGCCATTGCTCCACTAAGATCGTGTGTCAGATTCTCCAAGGAGGAACCCCCAGGATGAATTCCGCTGGCGATTCCCCAAGGGGGACAAATGGGATGACAGTTGGTGGCAAAAGGCATAATTGGGTCACGAGAAAAAAAGTTTAAGAACCACTGTTTTCTACTGTTTAACACTAGAATTACCAGAGTCTACGAAAAAACTCGTAGATCCGGCCCACCTTAAAACCGTTCTCACCTCTCTTTTGTCTTCTAAATGTGCCGATTAAGACGTGCAGCAAGCAGTCGGCTATTCCATCCCCCATCGCCGCAGAACGTTCACTAAGTTTTCCCAGCTCATGCCTTGTTTGATTATCTGGGAGTGACAGAAGTGCTGGAGTTTTAGAGTGGAAATAATAGATCGCTATTTGGAACACACCAATTTCATGTATGTTCCGTTTCTGCAGTAATCTGTGTAAACACATTTTTAAAACAGAAACATTTTTCATATTTTAGTAGTAAAAAACACAATATATGCATAAACTATGTAATGTATGAAGCCTGAAGTCCAAAGATCAAGTAAACACTTTCACAAAAGGTTCAAGGAATAGACAACAGCTTCATTGGCATAGCAGTAAGATTTGCTGACTTGTAATTGAGAGTCCCCGGTTCGATCCCCACTCACTCCTATATTTGCTGTTTTCAGTAGTGAGCTGCTCCTTTTGTTAATATTATACAGTACACACATATATTTGGTTTGCGTCTGTAACATACGGTGTGCATTTATAGGACTTGTAAAAGTTACCGTTTTTTTAACTTTTATTCTCTCTAAATCACGATACATACTAACACCCCCCCCCACCCCCAACCCAGGGATCTGATGCTGTTGTTTTACATTTGAAACTGAATAACTGGAGATGTGAGTGATGTTTTGAGACAATGGAACCAGACATTCTCTCATCTGGAGGGATAAAAGCTGACACACAAAAGCTGGTGAATCTGCCTTCTTCGTATCTCACCGTCACTGGATTTTTTTTTTATTCAGTTTTATTGAGTGTTCCTGCTCATGCTGAATTAGTGTGCACCTTATGGTGTACGATGTCAAAAAAAACAAAAAAAAACAAAGACGTAGGTATATATGATATTTGGAATTATTCGTCTTATGACCTGTATAGTACATTTCGGAAAACTTTGTGGCACGGATGCAATATTATTCATATTATTCATATTCATTCGCATAGCATCTTGCAGTTTGTAATCAGTGACTGCATGTTTTTTTTCCCCGATCTTGCCAGTCCCCACATGTTGCTGTATGCTGTTTCTTTTGTACTCCAGGACATGCAGAGGATAGAATAGTACAGAGCAGTAAGTTCAGCGCTATATGCAATCATCAGATTCAAATGTTAACTGTTCACACATGCAAGGATAGTCTTTCCTACATTTACAACGTGTGTACCTGTTACAATATACACGCTTCTCTCTATGCTATGGTTCCTATTACACACCTGAAAGAAAGAGACAATATATGTGAAAACATCATCGCACTAATGCAATATTATTTGAAAACGAACATCGTCAGATCGGGTGTGGATTTATGCTGGCGCTGTTACTGAAAGAAAAAAGAGATCAACATGTGCGTTGATCCTGCAGCACTGAATAAGCTCACGTGCTCTAACATCCCTCCCCTCCCCCCCCATATCTGACTCTAAGAAACAGCGCAAGTACAGATGCAAACCAAGTGTGATTCAGAGTCACCGGTTCGATCCCCACCCACTCCTATATTTGCTGTTTTTAGTAGTAAGCTGCTCTTTTTGTTAATATTATACAGTACACACACACACTTGGTTTGCAACTGTAATTGCGCTGTTACTTAGAGTCAGATCGGGGGGGGGGGGGGGAATGTTAGAGCGCATGAGCTTATTCAGTGCAGCAGGAACAACGCACATGTTGATCTTTTTTTTCTTTCAGTACATGTGCCTTCCCTGTTTATTTATATATCTAGTGACTTTTCTGCCTGTCTCTCTATTACGCAGTGCTCTGTCTGTCTGTGTGTTATGGATCTTAAAAATAACAGTTATAAGGACACTTGTTCATGTTAATTGCAGTCTCAATTGTTAAAAAATATTTTAAAAGGAGCATCCTACATGAAAATATAACAATCTCATTAACTGACAGTACATAACAATTTATAAATTTTATGTCTGTTTGAGGTTAAAAAGAAAAAAAAAACAAAAGAACACTTTCTCCTCAACAGGGAATCAAACTCAGGTCTCTGATGGACAGTAAGCCTGCTGCGCTCTGAGACAGCAAATCTTACCGCTACACCGCGGAAGCTGTTGTATTGTTTTTGAACCTTTTGTGAAAGTGTTTATTTGATGTTTGGACTTCATGCTGCTTCACACATTCTGTAGTTTATGCCTACATTTTGTAACATTTATTACTAAAATCTGAAAAAGTTTCTGTTTTAACAATGTGTTTACACAGATTACTGTAGAAATGGAACATACATGAAATGCGTGTGTTCCAAACAACGATCTATTATTTCCACTCTAAAACTCCACTTCACTCCCAGATAATCAATCAAGGCATGAGCTGGGAGATGCTTGTGCACGTTCTAAGTTGATGGAATAACCGGCTGCTTGCAGCTTGTTTTTATCGGCACATTTAGAGGACAAAGGATGCTGGCAGAGAGGTGCGAATGGTTTTAAGGTGGGCCGTATCTACGAGTTTTTTCGTAGACTCTGGTAATTCTAGTGTTAAATGGCAGTTGTATGTTTGTGTCTAATTTGGTTGTGCAGGAAGATTGGATTGAAGCACAATTCTCAGTTTAATTTCTTACTGTATATTAATATGCAATAAACAGCAGTACTTGCAAAACCCACACAACCATAGATCTGCCTCTTTCAATACTGGAAATTACGACTCTTTAAATTTTGACAAATACTGTATCAGTCAATGCTTTAAAACAAAAAGTTTGCCTATTTCCTCATTGCGTACAAGCAATTAATTTTACCTATAAATAATAAATAGCAAAATATATGCATGTTTGAACTTTTAAATTTCTATTTCTTTACTTTCTAGTCTTTCTATTTTTTTCTTGTGTAACTATTGCCTCAGTGAAAAATTTGAAACTTTGTTTATACTTTATAGAAATTTTAAGGTGGGGTTATGGACCAGTCATGTCACCTCCTAGCCTTATTCTTTAAAGAATGATGACTCCAACATTTGCACGCATATATGAGTCTGAATATGTGTATGACTGAGTTTTGCCTTGCCTTGCACCCAATCTAACTCAATTGCAAAATCTTTTTCATTGTTATACTACTGCACACAACACACACTTTCATAGCCTTTATAGAACAGTCAAAACTTAACTGAATGTTCCATTATTAAATCATTAAGCATTTTAAACATTTACCAGACTTACAACAGGGATCAGATGTGTTGCTTTTTTCACCTCCACCAAGAGCATTAATGGCTTTTCTATAATGTAGTGTCCAGATGTGCACAGAACACATTTCCCTTAAATATGCAGATAATGTATTCCTTTGATATGAGAACTCAACATTTAAAAATTACATTAATTTATAATTAATAATTACAGGGTGTGACATTTAGAGGTCTCCGTGACCCCTTGAACCCTCAGACCACACGTCAGACACCAGGTAAAAGTCCAAAGATGAATATTTATTATAATAATAAAGTGCACAAAGCACCCTCCTCCCCACAATACTCAATAATAAATCAATAATCAAATAACAATAAACACAATCCTCCACTCCCAGATGCTTAGCCACCCTGCCTCCCAACTCAGCTCACTCGTCTGGGGTTTCCCAGAGTCCTTTATAGTCCCTGACCTGGAAGTGGTTCCATCCCAACAATCCATAAATCCTCATCACTTCCGGGTCAGCTTAAAAGTCCTTTTTTCTTCAATCTGGAAGCACGTCGTTCCTTCCGGTCATGTGATCATGACGCACTTCCGGTTTATTGGGCACGTATAAGTCCTTGAGCCTCCCTGCAGCATCCTCTGGTGGGCCCCACGGTGTCCAGCAGGGTCGGGAATAAAAACTCCATTGTCCATGATTCCCTGCTGGTCTTCGGGGCACTTCCATGCTACAGAGAGGGCTCCATCTAGCGGCTTGGGGGTATTGGCCGGGATGAACAGCCAGCCATCTCTCACAAGGGATATTTATAATAGTATAAGAGTTTCTTTGAGATGCAAAGGAAAAGGAAGTATGACAAGACAAAAAACCCACACATAAATTGAGATAAAGTTCAAACTCAGCTAAGGAACTGAGCAATCACCAATTTCAACCCAGGCTCCTAAAACTGCAAGGTAGCAGAGCTAACCACTGTGCTACCAGGCCATCCATGTAGACATGTAATGGTAATATTAGATGATGGTCTTTAAAATGCAAATCCCATTAACTTTCAAAAATAGTGTTGAGAAAATAATCCATCCATCCATCCATTTTCCAACCCGCTGAATCCGAACACAGGGTCACGGGAGTCTGCTGGAGCCAATCCCAGCCAACACAGGGCACAAGGCAGGAACCAATCCCGGGCAGGGTGCCAACCCACCGCAGTGAGAAAATAATATAAACTGTAATGTAGTACATTAGAGTTTTTTTAGTGACATAAAAGGAAAGTTGAGGTGACCAAGTACCTTCTCTTTAATATGATATTTATGACGGTGTTTGTAGTACAGATTCATCAAGTAAAAGGTAGGAATGGCATCCCATCACAGTCCATAATGACAATTCCCATTAACCTAACATGAATATATTTTCATTATGACAGGAATTTAAAATAGTTGAAGAAAAAAAAAAGAAAAACCCTGGTGGGTGCAAGAAGAATTTTCAGATAGTGAAGACATTAAATATACAGAAGAAAAAACACACATAAAAAAATTTTAAAAACCAAGCCAGGACTTTAAATGTAAGATGTACCTGAAGCTACCAAGGAGAAAGAAGAAATAACAGAAGGAATGTTGAAAAGAGTCAGAATATAGAATATCTGGAACAATGGTGGAATAAAACATTTTATCTCTTTGAGGGCTAAATATTTCTTCCAAACAACTCTGCTGCTGTGAGCTGTGGCTGGTAGTTCGGCATCTCTTGTGGCTTGAGCCAGTCACGGGCAGCACGACGGTTGGCAGAAATGCGTGGCAGGCTTGCTCCAAGGCCGTCTTCACGAAGCAGGGGCAGCAGCGCAGGTCATAGTTGCAGTGCAATGCAATCTGGTTTATAAGTGGCGGTCCTCCCAGGTCAACGTTGCCTTTGGTGCGTCAGCTACATGAGATTCGTTTTTAATCTCGATCTCCAGATCACTCTCATTAAAATCTGAGTCAGACAAGTTAGATTCCAATTCAAGGATAATATGCAAAACATTGTCCATGGAGTATTTTGCTTTGTGCATTCGATTCGATCTCTCACTAGATGTCGATGCCATTTTGGCTGTTGTTTGCTCTTTGCTACTAATGCAAGCTCAAGGAATCTCAGACAACTCAACAAGAATAACTTTCCTTCTAACACAGAGAGCCGAACTAATACGTAACGGCTGGTCACCATTTTCCATATCGCCCTCAACCTCTCCTGTTGACAAAAGTCGACATCCACCTTAAAAGAGTTAAAGCAAAAGAAATCATTGTGTGAAAAAATCCAAAACACTTTTATTATTGTATTTAATAATATCATAATGTTATTTCTACTTCATTCATGGTTGTTTATCCCTTTTAATATTTTATTTCCTATTTGGATTTATTTAATTTAGAATATAACATAGCCTGTGGTTCAAACCTTAGATCACTATTTTTTTCAGATTACATTTTCCAAATTTAAAAATTTTCTTCAATGTTAAGTTTTGCATTTCATTTAAACTCGCCAATTGGGTGTTTCTAAACAATTATATATCAGAACTTCTACATCTTGCATTCCTAGACAGTGCCTGCAGACTACAAAATTGAATAGCATGGCTACATACAGTTATTTTTTCAGATGAATCCTCCTTCTGACTGTTTGGGACATCTGGAAAATCAAAAGGAAAAGGTGAATGCTACCATGAGTCCTGTGTTGCACCAACAGTTAAGCATCCTGGGAAAATCCATGTGTGGGGTTGCTTCTCATCCAAGGGACTGGGCCCACTCTCAATTCTGCCCAGGAACACTGCCATAAATAAAGAACGGTATCAAAATGTCCACTAAGAGCAACTTCTCACAACAATCCAGGTGCAATTAGGTGATGATCGTTGTGTTTTCCAGCATGATGGAGCACCAAGTCACAAGGCAAAAGTGATAATGAAGTGGCTCGGAGATCGTAACATTAAAGTTTGGACCCATGGCTAAGAAACTCCTCAGATCTTAATCCCATTGGGAACCTGTGGTCAATTCTCAAAAAGCAGGTGGTCAAGCAGAAGCCCAGAAACTGTGATCAACTCCAAGCACTAAAAAGGCAAGAATGGATCACCATCGGTCAGGATTTGGCCCAGAAGCTGATATCCAGTATGCCAGAGTGAATTGCAGAACTTATGAAGAAGAAGGGTCAACACTGCAAATACTGACTTTACATAAAGTTGATGTATTTGCCAATAAAAGCCTTTGAAACCTATGACATGTTTATAATTGTTCTTCAGTATACCATAGAAACATAAAAAAAATAATCTGAAAATACTGATTATGCAAAACACAATATTTGTGTCACTACCAAAACTTTTGGCCTCTGCTGTACATCAAGAGTCAATTACATATCAAGTGCCTAATTCACCAATTCTGCTAGTCACTTTAAGCATTTCTTGGCTAAGAATGCATAATCTCCATATTGACTGGCGGCAGGAGAAGGATATTACTCAGTGAAGCACATTTTGCATGCAAATCTGTTTGCTGCTAGTTTCTCAGCATCAATCTTTTGTTATAATATTAACATATTACCTCCTGGGCCTCATGACTTTTAAGATGTCTTTAGCAAGAATTTATTATTGGAGCTAACGCCTCACAGAAAAAATGACTGTTATTGATTTAATGCCTGATGTTCCACTTCCTAAAAGTAAACTTTATGCACTGTCAAAGCTTGAAAGTGAAGCTATGGAAAGATACAGTATATTCAAAAGAATTTAGAGAATGGTTTTATTACATCCTCTAAAAGACCTATAGGGTGTTGTATTTCCTTTGTGGAAAAAAGGATAGAGTGTTGAGACCGTGTTTCAATTATCATGGGTTAAATAAAATAACAGTGAAAATTAAACTACCCTATCACTCTTATACACTGCTCAAAAAATTAAGGGAATACTTAAATCATACATCGGATATCAATGAACAAAATATTCAAGTGGAAAATCTTAAGTTGTTATTAGTTGAGAACAAAATCACATTGAAAATCAAAATCAAAAATTAAAATCACAGGCTGATCTAACTAATGTGAATTTCATCATGGCAACTCATAATGTGACTCATTAGTCTGTATGGCTCCCACATGCCTATATGCACTCCCAACAATTTCTGAACATGCTCCTGAGGAGACAACGGATGGTGTCCTGTTGGTTCTCCTCTCAGACTTGGATCAGGGCATCAGTGAGATACTGGATAGTCTGTGGCGCTACTTGATGGCAAAGGATGCACGTCCCTGATGTCATCAATTGGATTCATGTCTGGAGAACATTTTTGGCCAGTCAACAGCATCAATGCCTTTGTCATCCAGGAAGCGTCTACACACTCTGGCTGCATGAGGCCGGGCAGTGTCCTGCACCAGGAGGAAATCAAGACCCATTGCACCAGAGTAATTTCTGACAATGGCTCTGAGAATTTAATACCGGTACCCAACAGCAGTCAAGGTACCATTGCCTAGTACGTGGAGGTCTGTGTGACCCGCCAAAGATATGCCTCCTCAGACCATCACTGATCCACTGCCAAACTGTTCATGCTGGATGATGTTGCAGGCTGCATAACTTTCATCACGGCATCTACAGTCACATATGCTCAGTGTGAACCCGCTGTCATCTGCAAGAACGAGGTACCAATAGTGGAGCTGCCTATTGTGGTATACTCTGGCAAATCCCAATTGAGCTGCAAGGTAATGGGCTATGAGCACAGGTCCCACTAGAGAACATCAGACCCTTATGCCACCCTCATGGAATCTGTTTCTGATAGTTTGGTCAAAACAGGCACACCAGTAGTCAGTTGGAGGTCATTTTGTAGGGCTCTAGCAGTGCTTCTCCTGTTCCTCCTGTACTGGTCCTGCTGCTGGGTTAATGCCCTTTTTACGGTCCTGTCCAGCTCTCCTTATGTAACAGCTTGTCTCCTGGTATAACATGGGTATGTCCTCCATACTCTTGAGACTTTGCTGGGAGACACAGCAAACCTTTTTACGATGGCATCTATGAATGTGTCATCCTGGAGGAGCTGCACTACCTGTGCAACCAGAATCGGCTGCAGGTACCACCTCATGCTACCAGTAGTGATAAGGACACTAGCAAAATTCAAAACTAGAAAAAAATCAGTCAGGAAGATTACTGAGAGAGCAATTGTCAGTGGCCACTACCTGTAAAACCATTCCCTTTTTGGGGGGGTGTCTTACTGTTGTCTCTCCAGTGCACCTGTCACCACTTTCTAACTGAACAAAACTATATCACTGAAGCTTAGTTGTCTTGGTGTTAGACTGTGATGATTAAGCATTTGCCAATTTTTTGAGCAGAGTATTATCTTGATTAGATCAGTCTAAAAGGAACATTATTTTTTCCAATTTAGATTTATATAGCATATACAATTTAACCCGGATTATGGAAGGTAATTTCGGAAAACAACATTTAACACCGCTAATGGTCATTAGCCCAATGTGTTAACCAATGCACCTGTGGTTTTTCAATTTATTAATCATAATTTTCATGACATATTGGGAGGCTTTGTTCAAGCATCCTAACTACAGGGTCAAGGGGGTCTACTGGAGCCAATCCCGGCCAACACTGGGCGCAAGACAGGAAACAAACCCCGGGCAGGGCGCCAGCCCACCACAGGCATATATTCATGATATCTTTATTTTATCCAAGGATCTGAATACACATGTCCAACAAGTAGAGGTCTTACAATGATTACTAGAATATCACCTGTTTATCAAGTTTGAAAAGCGTAAATTCCATCAGGATAAAGTTTTGTTTCTGGGGTATGAGATTGCTTAAAAATGTTTTGCAACAAATCAGTCTAGGGTATCTACTATTTTGAATTGGAAACAGACTGAGAGTATAAAGCAGGTACAAAGATTTGTAGGGTTTATTAATTACTATTGTGGCTGTATTAAAAACATTAACTTGGTTACAACCTCTTTTACCTTGACAAAAAGGAAGAATCATAAAAGATTAATTTAGGTCCCAGATGCTCAAAAGGCCTTTAAGAATCTTAAGTCTTTATTTATTAGTGCACCAGTATTACAACATCTAGATCAGAAATTACAGTTCTTAGCAGATGTGGATACGTCCAGCATAGGAGTCAGTGTTACTCTATTTCATTGATTTGCCGATACAGGTTTAATTCATTATTGTGCATTCTTTTCACATAAACTTACGGCAGCTGAACAGAAATATGATGTAGGAAACCAAGTACTTTTGGCAATCAAAATGGCTTTGGAGGAGTGGAGGCATTGGATTGATGGAACTACTTTTCCATTTATCATTTATATGGATCATAAGAATCTGACTTATGCAAGAATGGGTTTGTTTTTAAGTCATTTTAATTTCACAATTTCTTATTATTCTGCAAGTAAAAATGGAAAGGTAGATGCTTTATTTGGACTTTATGAGCCAACAGACTCTGAACCATTATTAACTTCTTACAAAATATTATAGGTTTACCCTATTACTTTAGATGATTTAGAGAAGTTGATTAAATTGGCTCAAGATTCCTGAATGAAACTTTAATGTTCCTTCAAAGTTAAGGAGCAAAGTGTTGGAGTGGGTATACCACATTTGGACATCCAGGTGTTAATCTTTTAATAAATCTTAAGAAGTATTTTGGTTGAAAAAACATGCATAAAGACACACAAGATTATGTTGATGCTTTTGAAACTTTTTGCAAAACTAAGTCATCTCAACGATATCTCATTGGTCTACTGCAGCCTATTCCACATCATTTATGGGAATCTATTTCCATGGATTTTATCATTGAACTCCCTCCTTCAATTGGGTTCACAACTGTATTTCTAGTAGTTTGAAAGGTTTTCAAAATATACTAATTTTAGTCACCACAAAAAGCTATCATCAGCTCGGACTTAGGCTGACATCTTTCTTCAGCATATTTCCATGTGTCAAGATATACACCCAATGCATTCCCTCCTGTTGTCTTGGTAGATAGCACAGAGAAATTTGAAACCCAGTCAGTTTTAATTAGTGTCGTTGTGGTGCTAGGATGGAGTACGTAGCTCGCTGGAAAGGCTATGGTCTGTAGAACCATTCATGGGTACAGCCTATTTGATAATTGATGCTCCACGTCTTTTGTCCCATTTTCATGCTTGGATTCCCAGAATGCCCAAAAGGTGTGTTCAGAGACTGCACTCTAGTGGGAGGGATCTTCTATGAATTTTATAGTAATTCTTTTTTTGTGGAAACTCCTGAATGGTTTGTAACAGTTTATTCACCTATATTGTTTACTTCTATTTTACCCAAGAAATATGATTCCAACATTTATTTCTCACTATCCATTGCCCTGAAAAATCTATAAATGTTTAGCATTTTCCAGTTATGCCATTTTGTTTGTTTACAGGTGCTACTATTTTTTTTTTTTTGCAGTTGCGTTACTTGTTGCTGCAACAAACTTTCCTGCAGCTACCTGGGAGTCCATGATATGTGATTTAGTCAGGGTGACACTAGAGTCAGCATGTGTGTTCCCAACTCATCTGACTCCTTCTGACTAACAAGCTTGTTTTTGGTGTAAAAGGTCTTTGATTTTTGTTTAATGTTCTGTTTTTGATAACAGACTAGTTTGATTTTTTTTTTGATCTCGTGACCGCATTCATTAAAAATAAGTACTGCCTCATTCTGAGGTAGAACAACTTTAAACTCTCTTCTCCTGTTGAGCAACATTTTTGTGACATAGAAGTTTTATGTTACAGCCAGGGATTTATTCCTTGTGGACTTTCTTTTAAATTGTTATTTTTGTTGTTTTTGAATTATGTTTCAGGTGTTGTGTATTTTTATGGAATATTTGTAAATATTATTTTATATATACAGTAAATGTAGTTGCATATAAACTACATCCCTTGTACTTTGTGGATGGAACCCCCAACAAGTGAGGGCCACCAGGTTGTCACTGTTGTGGGTTACACCTCAGCCTTTATATTGGGGTTGAAGAAATTGTTCCAGTAGACCATCTTTAAGAGTTGTAGAGTGCAGATCATTTCCAAGTGTTATTTGGGCTTTGTATGGTTTATTGGATTTTTTTTCCATTTATTGGATTTTTGCCATTAGATCCCGCTTTGGACTTGTTTGCTATAGAATGCCTTTTTAGGCACACCCTTTTTGCTTACTTTTTGCCTTTACTTTTTTCCTTTCGTTTTTGATTATAGTGAGCAATTTCATTATTTATAAATATTCTTAATTTGCCTTTGTACTATTAAGCCAGAGGTTTAATATTTTCCTCTCCCCTAAAGGACATTTTTGTCTATTTGAAAATTTAAAAGAGTTTTTGAACTTTTAAAGCCAATGTCTTGTTTAGGCCTGGGCAGACCTCTTGAGTTTGGAGTTAGGCCTATTTTGAGGGTGACTAGCTGAGATCCTGGTCTGTTTTTTTGTATGTTGCAACCTGCCTCCCGTTTGACATTTTTGTGCTGTAAACACACAACAAGAAGAGGTGTATTTTATAACAACAAAAGCAAGTAGGATGCACAAAACAAGCTGTGTGGTTGCCTATGTTTTACTGTTGACTGGAAATCAAAAATTCCTAACAGGCCCTAAAGCTAACATGAGAAAAGGACATGGGTGCCTTATTGGAAAACCTGAAAAAGTTTGCTTCACTTTTCAGACTTGGTGAGGTCACATATGTCTACACCGCCTACACTTCTCAGACCAATTTTTTTTTTTACTATCTACTAGTTTGGTTTTCATATTTTTATATGAAGTCTCTTAAATTTTATTGGTAAGATTTTAGTTTAGGTATTCATCTACTACTTATTTACTGTTACGTAACAAGACCTTAACAAAGGGTTCTTTTACGTCTTAATAAGTAAATAGGTTTCTCATCACTGTTACAATATGACATATTAGGAGCCTTTGATACACTGGTAAAATTACGTATGAATATGAATGATTCGCAGATGCAATATCAAGAGAAATATATCTTAGTTAAGCCACTTCGAAGCGTTGTAAAGGGACGTTATTTTGCTAATCCACAAGTCCACATTGCACAGATTAATAATCACTTTACTAGTGCTTTCTAAAGGTTATTAACATCGAAAGAAGCCTTTGTTAAAGTCTTGTTACATAAGAATAAATGGGTAATAGATGCATTTTTGCAGTACCTAAACTAAAGTGTTACTATTTCATTTACTTTAAAGTCAAGAGCCATTTTGTGTTTTTTTTCATATGCTCTGCATTTTGTATGTATTTGATTCATAGACAGAGCGATGTTTATGGCAAAGATATCCTTTGTAGTTCACTTGGGTGTGACATAGAGTATTATGTCGTCTTGTGGTAGTGATTTAAGGTGGTGGTCTGCAGCAATCTGCATCCTATCTTTTGAATCCTTGTGATATGAAGAATAATCCCTATTTACCATCTCTACCCATAATACAAATGAACAAAAACACCACAGTGATGGCAAAAAGCAAATAAGTCAAGTACAAATGCCAGCTCTGAGCAGCTCAAAAACAGTGATTGAATTGCAGTAACAAGATGCTAATCAAATGGTAAAAACACACACACACGCAATGATAGAATCTGAATTTCAAATCCCATTAGAAAAGCTACCTCTTTTTCTCATTGTTTAGTCCGTTTAATTGGGGAAATGGCTGCCAAAATGTAACACAGTAAATGAGTCTGTCCAGAAATATGCAACAACATGACAATCTCTGCATCGATATTATGATAACTGAGTTGTCCTAAAATTCATGCTTGGACACCACATTAGCAGAAACACAAAACAATAAGAAAAACAAATACAATGTAAACCACATAAATGTAGCAATTAACATGTTTTACAGTATATGTTTACTTTGCATTGTTTTATGTTTATGAGATCATTTGATAATTTTGTAGTGAATTAAAAAGAAAGTTATGTTATTCCAATTTCACTATTTTGTTATGTGACATGACTAAATATGTCAGATGCCCACAATAATAAACAAATAAATAAATATGTCAGGTATCACTTTAGACATTATTCCTCTGTAATAAAACACCTTGAACTTCAAGTCTAATATAGTTAGATTCAGTTCCAAGTAGGCCTAATGTCAACTTCTTTTTCTCGGTTTTTGATGTCTTTTTTGACTTTTACCAATAATTCTGGTTTTGCTCTTGTCTTCTGGTTGTCTTTTTGTTTACCTCTTTCTGGTATTGACCTAGTTTTCTATCTCAGTTTTTGCTTCATCTAGACATATTTAAACTGAGAGATATTCTTCTGGCTCTATTCTAATGTAGTCTAATCCCACACAACTTTGCTCCAGGTAACACAAACACACCACTTCCCCAGGGACTCGAACTCAACCACTGAAGATGAAAAATGTTCAGAAACTATTAAAAAGGAAGTGCAAAAATTAATTATTAAAAGGATGAATGGCAAGGTCATTCTTCTGCATACATTAAGTTTAAGAAAAATTCAGTTTGTTTGTTTTCTTCTTGTTCTAGAACCTCTAAAATATTGGTTTGTATGACAAAAATACATCTGTCACAGGTGTCTGGTCACACTTATAGGTAATCTAACTTAGACACCATTAAAATATCCGACTACGCCACCCAGTTTTATTAAGAGACAGAGAACTCCTGAAATTTACCAATAATAGCACACAGGTTTCTTTAAATTGGGCGGTGAGTAAACACACAATGAAAGACACAACAGTAATTTCAGAAAAAGGCAACAGTAAGTTCTATTGTACAAGACAATATAAGGTACATTAAAAAGATAAATGAACATAACAGAATCTAAACATATCAGGAATTAATTTCCTTTTTTTTAAAAGGAAAATACACAGTCCACACTCTAAAAGTCCGCAAAAACAAGAATTGGAGGATACAACTTTTAGTGGTGCAGAGTCCAGTTTGGGCACTGTGTTACCCCAACACTTAATTGTTCATGGATGCACTCTGTTCCCCGGCAGAAGTTGTGTCCAATTGTTGACTCCCTGTCAGCGTCTCTTCGTTGTTCCTTTTTCTTCCACTCTGGGCTCCTTGTGTGGCTGGGACCTAGGCACGCCTCATTCCTCATCTGTCAGCTTCGCTTGGTCCTCTCATGCGGCTTCCCTCTTTCGCTGGACCCACAACTGGCGTCTCCTTGTGGAGCTGTCTCTTCCTCCCTGGAAGTAAATGTTGCCGTCCTTGTGCCTCACGTCGCGCCAGCCAGGTACCCTTGTCTGCCTGCGCGCCCCTGTGCCCTGTCCGAGTGTCTTGGCAGCGTTTCCTGTGGACTCTCCCCTCTGCCTTCTGCTGGCCAGGAGGTTATATTTACTTCAGCCCCTGCTGTTGTCAGTCCTGGACAAACAGTTTAATCAATGGCACATCTAAATTGCCTGAGTTTAACAATTAATAAAAACACAAGTTAACAAAATGTATGGTTACCAAACATTAATAAGTACAGATATGCTGATTAGGAACCAATATTTCCAAGCCAGGTAAATACAGGCATCTTCCAAGGCCAGACTTCAAAGCAGTGACTCCCTTGCAAGACAGCAAATACCATTAATAAGTACAGACAGCCTTTTAACTTCTCACCCCCCAGTCCCAACAGTGGGTGCCTAATGGAACCACCCAGTGCACAAAAAAAATGTAAAAAGTGTCCCCCTCTGACACATCAGTAAAACGCCATCACAAACATGGAGTAGAGACTCATTTATTTACATGGTTACTATCCTAAATCATAAATAAATGTAACCCTCATTCACAAAAAATTTAAAATACCATTATTGTGTGGGCCAGTGTTTCCCAAATTTTCTTGGGACCCTATCTTGCCATTTTTAGTGTCTTCGAGACCCAATCCATGACAACCCTCAGATCATCTTCCCTCTTGGAGAACAGCCCCAGACAGTAATTCTTGGAGGGTCAGGTACCCATTGGAGAATCGCCATCCATCGACAAGTCATAGCAGAGTAATGTCGATTGCTTAAACTGCCTGTGGGGACACCACACAAACTATGCAGCACCCTTTCCCATTGAATACAATGGTGGGTCAAGACTTGTGTGAGATCCAAAAGCAGGCAACCCATTTATGGAACAATGACGTGGACAATTGTTTCATTCAAAAAAAAATACATTACTTTCTCTAGAAACTGTATGTATTCTAAGCCTTCCGTAGTTATTGATGTATTACAACAGCATCAGACAAATATTTACATCAAAGAAGAATGCTTGCACCATTGTTATGCCAAACTCATATGGAAGAGTCGGGTTACATAAAGGGACACCAAAAATTTAAACTTAACACAATTCACTTATCTTTCTCTAATTCGTTTTCAACTACTTAATAAAGACGTATCCCTAAAACTAGTAAAATGAAAATCCATCCATCGTGTTAAATTGGAGTATTATTTTAGGTACTGATTTGTACCATAAGTGATTCAAAATTTGTAAAAAAGATGGTATATCAGCAGGAATATTTAGCAGAAAAAAATGATGAGTCCATCCATCCATCCATCTATCCATTTTCCAACCCGCTGAATCCGAACGCAGGCTCACGGGGGTCTGCTGGCGCCAATCCCAGCCAACACAGGGCACAAGGCAGGAACCAATCCCGGGCAGGGTGCCAACCCACCACAGGACACACACAAACACACCCACACACCAAACACACACTAGGGCCAATTTAGAATCGCCAATCCAACTAACCTGCATGTCTTTGGACTGTGGGAGGAAACCGGAGCGCCCGGAGGAAACCCACACAGACACGGGGAGAACATGCAAACTCCACGCAGGGAGGACACGGGAAGCGAACCCATGTCCCCAGGTCTCCTGAGTCCATCCATCCATTTCCTAAACCTATTTATGTAATTCATGGTGAGAGGGAACTGGAATTAAATCCAAAAGTAAAGTGTATAAGGCAGGATTCAACTGTGGATATGGCAGCTGTTCATTGCAGGATACTGTGGGATAAATATTTTATATTAAATGAAAGAGAAGTGAATATCTTAAGAAAATTAAATCAGACTCCCAAATGTTCCATCTCTGCATCATAATAAATAGAGAGGGCAGTCCTTAAGGACAAAATTATTTTACATTCAAATTGCCAAAAGAAGAGATAAGGAATTTTTAGTTAGGAAGCACCAATTAAAAGAATTCAAAAATCTATATAACACTCTAAGTAATAAATAAATACACAAATATAAATAAAAAACAAATTAAAATTTGCTTTAGGCTAAATATATTTTCTTTGAAGTCAAAGAAATGTTGAAACTTTTTTTATAAAAACTGCACAGAAGAAGTTCGACATGTATTTGCGAAAGTAGAAACATTTAAAGAACTAAAAGTATGACAAAAGTAAAAAAGAAACACATTTGATGACTTAGGTTATAAAGCACTTTATGACCAAATAGCTTTAAACAATATATTATTATTTTTCTGAGATACATTTTATACATTACAAATAGTCCCAATCTCTTCCTTTTCTTGGATAAAAGAAAAACCAAAGATAAATGTTTTACTTTCCCTATCTACAAGTTGATATTCTGAAGATTGTTTTAATTGTTTTTCCTTGTTTGCTGATACAGCATTAATGATAGGGCCCAGGAGCCGCATTACTAGCAGAATTTTAAAAGACTTCTTCTGGTCTATTTGTCATCATATTTGTCTGTTGTAAGATAAATTCCCATGACACATGCATAGACTGCATTACTTTAACTCTACCATAGAGGAAAGATAAAATGCTTATTTTCACCCAAGATTCCTATGTCTTTCATTATGTTAAAGATTAAAAAAATACATAATATGAAATAACTACAACCCAGATTACAAGGCTTATGTGCTGAGCTACACAAATAAATAACACTGTTCTGCAAAAAAAAAAAATTTTTGCTTATGTCAGAAACTTTAGGTGTTCTTTATAGATTTAATGTTATCGAATCCAAAACACTCTATCGCATACACTTTTTGAGAAATGAAGGTTTAAAATGAAAATTCACTACCTTTTAGGAAAAAGAAAATGTTTTTAAATGAATTATTTAGACTTAAAAATTTATAAATTACACATATAATTGTTTTAAATATAATTTGTACTTGGTGTTTCACGGTGGAATGACAAACAAATGTCTGCTAACATAGACTTACTCCACTTTCCATTATAACGTCTCTCCGTTTGAGTGATGTCAACAACAACAACAACAACATTTATTTCTATAGCATATTTTCATACAAAAAAGTAGCTTTTGTCCTTATGGAACTTCTCCCCATGTTCAGCAGAGACCACTCCCAAACGTTCTTATCAGTTGAGTTTCCACCTGGTCATTGTGTAGAGCAGGGGTCCCCAACCCCTGGTCCGCGGCCCACTACCGCTCCGCAGCCGTCTGACAGCCGGGCCGCGAGAGAACTGCCGGCAACGGCGACTCACTCAGACTTTTCAGAACGCTTGGCGGGCGGGGCTTTGCAGCGGTGCAGAGAGAGGAGAGAGGACGAGGTGAGAGAGTATTACAACAAAGTATTTTTATGGTCCTGACAGTTTCCCTATATGACACGAGTCTATAGAAATCACGTTACTACGAAGTACATTCAACAGATGCTTTCATTACAACAAAGTGACCTTGAAATGCTTGAACGAATCATCTACATAGCAGTTAGATCTGTGGTCGCATGCTCAATTGTGCACGTTTGCACAACGATCCCCAAACAGAAACATTGTAAAAAAAAATCTCTTTCTTCGAACTTTCCTCGTACTGTTTTTTTTTTTTTTTTGCTGTTTTTGTTGTCTGTGGTTCTCAGTGATTCCTTTTGCTTATTACTTGTCAACATTTGAAAAACATCCATTGGAATTTAACTCATTGTCACCCTCCTGTAGAAACGGCAGACACGAAAAAAAGATAGCAGTGTTAATGTTTGTGATGTGCAATCTGTTGGATTGGCAAATGTAAAGCATATGTCTTTGTTATATGCAAAAAAAGAAGAAAAATCTCAGATTGCAAACGTATGCGAACTGCTTAATAACTTTAATAATAATAGAAATGTTATGTAAACTGTGTATAAAACTGCCCCCCCCAACCAACCCCCCCGACCAGTCCGTGGAAAAATTTGCATCTAATAAAGTGGTCCTTGCTGTCAAAAAGGTTGGGGACCACTGATGTAGAGGACTACTTTTGTTAGAAACCCTAGAAATAATCCCATATATGACAGTTCAATTCATCTGCACCTGCAAATAACAAATAAACAAACTAATAAATAAATAAAACATTCTTAACAATACATTTCCTACACATTAATAAATCTTACCGTTTATAATTCTCCAATATTTTAGGTTAATGGAAATGGCTCCATTAAATGGTGAAGGGAAAAAAAAGATCATTGCATTATTTCCTGGCAAATAAGTTACATCCTTTTTGAACTTTTTGAACTATTTAACTCTGAAACCGAACCTTGCAGATTGGGAGACATAAATTAAATCTATGTAAATTAAGTATATAAAAAACGACATAGAATTTTTTAATAGCAAGGCCTTGTGCCAACATACACTGTCAGTGTTACACAGGCCCGATTTCAGATCAGACATTTTAAAAATTACAGTGGACTAATGCAGAAGCTGGTGCAGACATTATTTATAATCTCTAGGGCAATAAGTTGGCCTCTGTATCAAATATAAGAACAAACCAATTGTAAAAAATTTTTTGTGAAATACATGTTGTGAAATCTTTTATGTGCATTAAATGCCTGCTTGTTTTACTATGAAGAAAGTGGAAACAAGAACTGTTTTCTTTGTAACATATAGCAGTAAAGCAAGATAATTTAAATCTATGTCTCTCAGGAGTCACTTACCGTTCCAACCTCTGAAATGCTCTAGTTAGTAACAGCAGACAAAATTCAAAGTACTTTTTATTGTTGTTTACGTGGTATGAGCTGGCCAAGATAATCTTTGGAATGTTCTAAGAAAATAAACGCTTTTGGTAGAAAATGGTAAATTTGATATTCAATCTGCCCCAAGTCTATTTATGTGTCTACTGAAATCAACATTTCAATACAGTCCTAATCGTAATTTTCACATTTTGGGAAAAAATATAAATGATGGATCTAATAAAGATGCCACATTTTCTGGATTGAGAAAACTTCAGTTATAGCATATATATTTTCAAAAAAAAGCTGTCAGTTTATTTAATGCTCTATAGCCAGTATTACAGCATTATCAGTAAGGTACATGCAACTTAATTGGAAAGCTCATTAGGTACACTTTTACAAACAAGGTTACCTTTAAAAAGGCCTTAATCCAGGCAAGGTTTCAGCAAGGTGCCAGGACAAATGACTATTCTCCATGTTTCCGCCAGGACAAATGACTATTCTCCATGTTTCCGCTTGACTGACCATACCTGTGCAGGATTTATACATCAGACTGGTCCATCTGAGAGATTGTTTTAGGTGTACCACCCCTACTGCTGCTGAAAGTGTTAGTAGACATGATGTCTGCCTAAGTAAAAAGAACAGGAAGCAACAAGCTGCTGGTCCTAGAGCAAAGTGATCTGCCTTACACCTCCAAGATATCTGATGTGACTGGCTTATCAAGACTGGCATCAGGTTCTCTTCACTTGAGTGTCTTCCATGCAGATGAGACAGCAATAGTGTGGAGGATGAGAGAAGAAGGTATGCTAATGCCCGTGTTCAATACGTTGAACTTACACAATAGTATGGATTGGTATCCTATGGTTTGGATGCAGATCAACTGCATTGAGGAGTCTGAATAAGCTGCAGATAGGGACGAGGATGTGCAATAAATCATCATACCCTAAGTGAGGCAACTCTGCTTGACCCTACAGCCAGATGGATGCAAAAGGTGATAATACATGATATTGAAAGGCTACATGATGCTTGTTTTTAACATACACGGTGGATATTGTTATCCTGCAGTTTTTCTAGTTGTACTGCTTTATTTCCATGTTAGTTTCATTTGTTTGTTGTTTTTTCAGCAATGTAGGTCAAACAATGAATATTTCAGTTCTTTCTTCCATTAGCTTATATCTTTGGGGATTTGCTGAATACTAAGCAGGACTGGATAGGTATACTGGTCTCCTTCTTTTGCCCCAGTTAGCTGATAAAGGGTGGAGTGAGGGGTAGAATGATGATCTCGTTACATTTTGTTTTTCTTCTTGGCTGGGAAAAAAACAAGAAAGACATGTGAAGTCTGGTAACCCTTCCACCTGTTTCACCCCAAAATCTGTCCATGTAAGATCCTCAGAAAGACCACACTCAGGACACAATGTTTATTCTACAGATTTCATGGGTTCTGGATTACAGGATCCAGAGCATTACTCCAAACCTCTGTGTGCCACATTTAATCCTCTTTCTCCAGTATGTTATATTTTATTAATTGTTTAATTGTCATGTATCCAATACTTAGGCAAGTTTTTGTTTATTGTGCTAAACTCTGATGATGAGGATTATGGGGTGGAGGTGGTTTTGGGCTGCTTTTCTTGTTTTTGTTTTTAAATTGTCTTTTTATAGTTCACAGAATGTAGGATGTTTACTACTCTGAGTACTTTGTGGGTTAATTGTGAGTATAGATTGTAGGAATGGTTTGGGGATATGGGGAAGTTTTGAGTTGGCCTTTGGTATTTATATTTTAGAGCTCACTGGGTGATGCACCACTACATATAAATTTTTACTTTTCTTGTTGTTTCAAACTGACTCCCATTTCTGTTTTTCACATCGACTATAGATAAGAGTAATACAATTTTCCTTAATTCCTGGGAATTGAATTATGCTCAAAGGTGTTTGTGCAGTCTGGTCCTTCCCCTCAAACATGTAAAGGAGAAAAATGAGAGGAGGTTTGGGAGAAGCTGAAGGGTTCAGAGGAGTTCAGCTAACACCAGGCTGACCTAATAGTAAATGCCCAATAGCACAATTCCAAATCAGGGAAGGCTGACCCCCACATGACCTTTCCCAAGTCATTGTGGGATATTTAACAGAAGGTATTTTACCGTTTCAAAACAATCAGCCCAAAAGAGATCTAATTTCAGTTCAGTACTTAAGTGAGTTGGGGCATAGCACTAAAAAAATCAAAATGAAGGGCAGTATTGATTTTAATAATGGCCTCATAAGATTTAAACAAGCTAAGGGCATGTGAAAGTTTCCTAAAGACATTCTTCATGAAATTCTGGATTTCCTTTATGAGATTTACTACACAAAAGTAATTTGTTTGATGATGCTTTCTGTGTACTGCACCCTTCAGCTGGAAAGTTCTCATTTTTCTTATCTTATCATAATTTGAAATTCAGTACTGATTATGTTATTATTTCACATTCCCTTGAGCAACTTCACCTTTATTGTTCAATCGAAAACTTGGCCACTTGTACCAACTTCTTACGACCACTTCCTACGACCTCCACTCTATGGTGCAAATTCAAAATGTCCCTTTTGCAAATCGGAAAGATGACATACTCAAACTCCCATTTTCTACAACCCTGAATTCTCTATAAATGACCAGCACTGTGCATACTTTACTTGTCATAATTTTAATTATCTTGCTCAGTGATCTGTTTGAATACTCAGACCTGCTTACATTATTCTATTTACAGGCTCATTTCAGTTTTTCTAGTGCAATCAGTGCTTATGATGTGTGAAATTCTGCTCCTCTACCTGTTCATTTGCTGTACTCTTTTGTTTCTTTCTTTTACTTTGTCTTCCATACCTCTCACTGATTTAATTTTGGTTCAGATACCATTCTCCTCTTTTAATAAACAGGATTCTCCACAGATAGATATTGCTCCAAAAACCCAAACAACCAGTAAACCCAGTTGAAAATTCTCCATACACTTTACCCTACACTATGTTAAGCACCAACTGGTGGGCCTTACCCCAATTCACTTTACTTTTTTTAAATATTCCACTAAAACCTCAATCCTGCCTTCTCCTAGATCTCTCAATGCTACCTCTTTTCTTTTAATAACATAAGATGTTTTTGTCACACAGCATATTTGTCAGTGTTAAATTAACTATCAAGGTGTGTATATGGAAGCAACATTTCCATATATTCACTTCCAAAAATTAAACTTTAACACTAGTAAAGTTATTTTAACACCCTCAGTTTTGTTGTGAATATTACTTTGCCAAATAAACTGCTTTTTCTTCTCATTGGAAGGTTCTTGAGCTGTAATTAGTTACTAAGAAACTGGGTGGAAGGAAAACCTGCAGTCTTTGTGGTCCTCTAGGATCCTACAGGAGAAAATGTAATTATTCACAAAAAATTAAAATATTCCAATATATATGAAGGATATAATGTATAACTGAAGTACTGCTGGTCACGGTTACTTGAGTGTATTTCAAGAGCAAGATTGGGCAAGATTGTAGTCCATGCTGATGCATGCACCTGAAAGAGTTAATTTACAGTTGCCGATGAAAATGGGAGACGAAACCCACCAGCTATTCAGAGAATCTGACAACTCAGCAACTAGAATTCATCCCTGGTCCCAAATGTTTTGAGGCAGTAGTAAAAGTGCCAAAGTGGCATCCCTAATAGATGTAATATAGCAATTTGTGTATATTAAAACAGTGCAATCAATATTGAACAATTTAACTCAAGCAATTGATTTCAAGCAATTTAATTGAATTTTTCTAGATTTTGAGGAAGTCATTTCTTATTTGAAACACTTTTTAGAGACTTTTTCAGCATTTAATGGACTTTGTTAAATACCAAACATCTATGTGTATTTCAAAAATGCCGTACAGTGCATTTTCTTTTCATAATTGCTGCCCATACCTAAGAGTTGGCGTACCTCCTATTGTATAAATCTAACTGGAACATAAAGGAGAGAAGATAGAAATGGCGAGGCTGAGTCCATTATCCTGTCACTTGCATTAAAAATAGTCAAAACTTTAACAGTAGTTGGCTTTTTTCCTAACAGTGTAGACCATCTATAACATTTTATGCATTATAATTTAAACAGCTTTCAGCTGTTCACTTTAAACTATCCTGTCCTATTTTCCACACAGCTAGAAATCTGATTGTGAATAATAAGTTTTGCACAAAGTTTCTTCTGTTCCATTCTCAGAAATACATGGAGATTTGCAATGAATCAGTTTCATTATGAGCAATGCAAATGATGCTCCAGTATGACTCAATTGTGCAGAAGTTAGCCTTTAATTGCTAAGTTCTTCTTTAAGGCAGCACCTACTATGACTCTCATAAAAATTACAAACTCAGAGAACCCATTTTTTGGGGGGTGGGTGGTCTGTGATAGCCATTACTGTGTCTTCTCAGTTATATTATATCAAGTATTAGCCCACTCTCATGCATGGGCACCTGAGGATCACCTTCTAGACTCATGGCAAAAGTCTCGTCTCGAGGGACTTGAAAAAATCTCTTGGAAATAGTCTCATCTCGTCTCAGGATTTTCTTTTATAATAGACAGTGTGGGAGATGGCCGGCTGTTTATCCCGACCAGCACCCCCAGGCCGCTAGATGGAGCCCTCCCTGTAGCATGGGAGTGCCCCAAAGACCAGCAGGGAATTATGGACAATGGAATTTTTATTCCCAACCCTGCTGGACACCATGGGGCCCACCAGAGGACGCTGCAGGGAGGCTCAAGGACTTATGCATGCCCTATAACCCGGAAGCACATCATGATCATATGACCAGAAGGAACGACGTGTTTCCAGGTTGAAGAAAAGGACTTTTAATCTGAACCGGAAGTGATAAGGACTCATGGACTGCTGGGCTGGAGCCACTTCCGGGTCGGAGAGTATAAAAGGACTATGGGAGAGCCCAGACACTGAGCTGAGTTGGGAGGAAGGGTGGCAACGCGTCTGGGAGAGGAGGATTGGTTTGATTATTGATTATTGGATAAATAAATAGTATTGAATGTGTAGTGTGGAGTGGAGGGTGCTTAGTGCACATTATTATAAAATAAATAATAATTATAGTTTTACCTGGTGTTTGGAGTGGTATCTGAGGGTTCAAGGGAGCTCTAGCGCCCCCTACTGCTACAACAGATAATAGTAGAGATGCCTTTTATTATTATTATTATGAAAATGTAGAGAATACTGTTTTTGAGCTGTTTGCAATGGAGATTCCTATTTTGTTAATATTACTGCAATTCTTCTTTGAACAATTTTATTTTTAACCAAGTGTTTTTTCATATATTCCTTAATTTAAAAGGCAAAACACAATAACAAAATTAAATCCATACAATGTTAATATATATAAAATACAATAATGTGTTCGGAGCATCCATGTTAGCACTCAACACCGATCTAATTCATAGTACTGTTTGACAAGAAAGCCCCATCTAAAAGGCTCTGCCTAGGTCTATTGAAGTAATGAATTCTGGAGTACACAGCTGAACACAGTTGGATTCTTCTTCTTCTTCCTCTTTTTCCTCTTCTATATGGAGTTGATTTGCTTGGTTAACCTTCTCCAATCAGCATGTTCCTGTACTTTCTTGCCAGTCAGGCCCTTTTCCTTCAGATCTTTATCCATCCACCTCCTCTTTGGCCTCCCTCACTTTAGCCTACTTTCCTGTACTTTCTTAGATATCTCTTCCACTTTTGTTGTACCTCTGATTGTCTCTTTCTTATTCTGTCGTTTTTGTAATTCCACACATCCATCTCAAACATTCTTATTTCTGCCACATTAAATTTCTTCTCCTGTGCTTGCTTTACTGTCCATGTCTCAGCTCCATACATTATTGCTGGTCTGACCTCGTTATTAAAAACCTTATCTTTAACCTTTGCCATAGTTCTTTGATCACACAATACTCTTGATACCTTCTTCCAATTGTTCCATCCACATTGCACTCTATGGGTTTTCTCTGGATCTAGTTTTCAATCTCAGGCTACCACTGATCCTAAGTATTTAAATGTATCCACTCTTTTCAATAGCTCACCTGCAGGCTAACTTATGAATCCTAGCTATTATTAAACCTCATATATTCTGTCTTCTACCTATTTATCTTCAATCCTCTCTCTTCCAACACCCTTTTCCATTCTTCCAACTTCTCCTCCGCTTCCTCTTTTCTGGTGCTACACAACGCAATATCATTAGCAAAACCTGTTGGATATTTTCTCCATATTTACCAAATGTGTACAGTACATGATGATGCAATTCCACTGAAATTTATTTTTCACATTTTATTCTGTTTTTAAATGCTGATATCTAAAATTGTTTAATTTATATTTTATATATAAATATATGAAATATTTGCCAAAAATGTAATTTTAAAGAATGAAATTAAATGTAAAAACAAATTAATTTATCTAGAAATATGTGAAATTTGTATTAATTTGTGGTTTGTCTCATTTAATATGTGAAAAATTAGAAGAGAATGAGCAGAAATCCAAAATTGCATCACGCAGCATAGAGAGCGGATACTTCCAAGTAATAAACCGATGATGCCAAGTCAAAGCAAACAAAAAAAGTACTTGCCTCAAACATTTAGAAATCTTTGTAATTTATTAAATACAGTACACCCCCAAAATTCACGGGGTTTATGTTCCTAGAGCACCCACAAATTGTGAAAAACACCGAATTTTGGATGTGGTTAAAAAAAAATGCCTATTTTTATAGTTTAAGCCCTAAATATGCCCCCAAAACACTTTAATTTAATTTCAAACTTAGCTTAATACATTACCTATAAAAATGATTGTAAAGGTAAACGCGTATACTATACAGTACGGTACTGCTATGTCTCCCGCAGTGCTAGAATGTAAAATACCGATGTTACCGCTATACAGTATGTACTGTAAATGTGGCACTTGGTGCCATGGCCCACCTGCCAAGTTGTTTTGCCTGCCTAAGGAAAAGTCATCCCAGATGGAGGATCGCAGGAATCGTGGGAAAGAGGGGTCCTTTCATCGGATTGGCTGGCCCTGCACTGTTTCAGCCGTGGAATGGCCAAATGGGGGAGGCAGCTTGAAGGATGAGGTCTCCAGGACTCTACACAAATCCAAATCTTATTATGGGATATATCATCTACTATTAAATTCTGCTCTGTACTTCTAAAATTTATATTTTTTATTTCTTACTATATTGAGAAATTGTTCTGTTCTGTGTACTGCATTGTATTGTATTGACCCCCTTCTTTTGACACCCACTGCACGCCCAACCTACCTGGAAAGGGGTCTCTCTTTGAACTGCCTTTCCCAAGGTTTCTTCCATTTTTTCCCTACAAGGTTTTTTTGGGAGTTTTTCCTTGTCTTCTTACAGAGTCAAGGCTTTGGGGCTGTCAAGAGGTAGGGCCTGTTAAAGCCCATTGCGGCACTTTCTGTGTGATTTTGGGCTATACAAAAATAAACTGTATTGTATTGTACTGTAATTCATGCAAGCGCGATTTCATTGCCAGAAGCCTTAGAAGGTGCAGGGCCTTACGGCGGCATCTTGGGGCTTTAATTCTTAAACTACCACATACTTGGGGGTTAATGTATCCCTGGACACCAAATACTTTTTTGCTGCACTTTAAGTAAATGTCACAATTCACAAAGAAAAAGTTAAATTTTAATGGAACACTTTTTTCATGCAAAGAGCATCAAAATTACTGCAACACTGATCATTTTACACACTGCTAATGAACTGTAAAAACTATTTAAAAAAACAACTGGAACAATATGTACAAGGTGCAATTGACGCCATGGTTGAAATCACTGAGCCAACTGTGCTTGAACTGGCTGCACGCAAGCACACAGCGGCTCAATCCCAGAGACAGTCAGGCTGCAGTGCTGCAGGGTGTCACGCTTGGGTCACAGAATTACACAGAATCACAGGAGATGGTAGATACAGAAACTTTATTCAAACATTTCAAACAAACATGTCTCCTTCAGAAGTAAAACAACCTCAGTATACAGTTAGTTATCGATTAAAAGAATAGCCAAACATCATAGGGGAGCACAACAGAAGTGGGACCCGCAACAGGAGCAGAGAATGTCTGGGGGAGGAGAGAGAAACAAAGCAATCAGCCAAAATGGACACGTCCTGTTCAGGCTTTTAAGTATGCTTAGTTTCGCGTGAGAAGCATATCACACAACACAGCAGCCGCAAGTAAGCCCAGCACTTAAGGGAGTAATGTAAAGATAGTCTATCAGCGTTTAAGAGGGTTTTTTTGAAGAACACTCAGCTGGGGATACATAACAGTCAATCAACAGAAAAGAGACATGAATAATGCTGTAGTGGTCCGGTGCCGCTAAGATTCACACCTTTGAGAAGATGGCGATTTATTTATTTTTATTGTGGAGATTCCAGGGACTTGGCCCAACCTGCACGCACTCACAAACAGAGACAAAAACAAAGCAAACCGGTAATCAAACAGCAAATAAAGAATGTAATGAAAACAAATGAAATAAATGAAAACAACGATACCACCCCGGTTCCCTTTACGGCGATTACATATTAAATACAACAAAGCACAAACAAAATATACAGAGTAAATCATGAAAAACGGCAACGGATGTAATGTAATGATGAAAATAGATAGTCCAGCGATCCGCATGTTGAATGGGAATGCAAAGATAGTCCTACCGCTAGTTCCTGAAATGGTGAAGACGGGTGGATGGGTTCAGGAGCGCTCCTTTCTTTGCAGGATGGCCATGAATCCACTTACAGTCATCATGTACACAGGCAGACAGCAGACAATCCAGACCCACGAAACAATCCAGGACAAAACGAATAAGTACAGGTAACCCAACAGAAAGCAGACAGACAGTAACTTGAAACACAAATTACAAAAACTTTTTTTTTTGCTCTTAGTCACCGGCCCCCTTTTTAAAAGCTGCGCTGACATCCTTTGACCCCAAAAGCCCCAGCACCCTCAGCAGAAGACCAATCAGAGCCACTGCAAGGACTGCTGGGAGTTGTAGTTTCAAATTCTATTGGCTACTTCCACCATCCCAAGCTGCGTTTTCCAATACAGTTGCTTCCTGGTCTCTCTACAGTGCAGTATTGCCACGATAAAAGCCATAAAAATTGCGGAGGATATTTGTGGTTTCCGCTCACAATTATTAGAAAGTGTAAGAAGACATTATATAGCTCCCAACCCGGCACAGATTGGACAAGGCAGGCACGTGTAAAATAAATAAACTACTTTTTATTTTCTTCGTCTGTGGGCACACTTCTGCCCCATGACCCACAGGCAATACACAGTCCCAAATAAAGCACACCAAGCACTCTTCTTCTCTCACTGGCACCACCACTCCTCCCAGACAACCTTGTCCTCCTCCACCTGACTCTGGCCGCTGAGTGGTGGTTGCTGGCTCCTTTTATAGTTCACCCGGAAGTGTTCCAGGTGCTTGATCACCAAGTTCTGGCTGCACTTCCGGGTGTGATGAATATGCTGCCCACATGGGCTCAGGAATCCCAAACACAGCACCCCCTGCTGGTGCCTGTGGGACTCAACAGGGCTGCGCCCAAATCCAATTCCCAGGGAGCCCTATGGGAAACCAAGCTACTGCTCCACCCCAGGGGGGTGCCCATCTACTGTAGCATCCAGGGGGAGGTATTGCAGTGTCCAGGGCTGCTCCCCCTGAATATAGTGTGCAGGGGCGTCCCGGCTGGGCCACATTGCCCCTCTCTTAGCTGAGCCCCGTCAGGATCAGCGGCATGTCCTGCGAGGTCTAGTCTTCTCCAAGATGGAGAGACGGCGTCATCTGGTTTGCGGACCTGTCCTGTGGAGACAAAACTGTAAAATCGGGAGGAGTTATCCCGACTTCCGCATCTTTTGGATGTCCTCCAGGGACAACCCCTCCAGCCATGTCCACAGCAGCTGCGTTCGTAGCAACACCGCTCCCCTTTACTCCAAACCCTGCGGGTGTGGAAGCAGGATGGGAATTCCTGCTTCGACGTCCGCTCAGCTGAGGGCTGTTGGCGTCTGTGCCCCTTCGCAGTGCAGCCCTCTACTGCCTTTGAGCAAATGGGCTCATGCTGCGTACTGTCAGGAGGATCCCGTTTCTTTCTCTGGGATCTCCTCTTGCTTTGGGGTGTAGTGTCGGTCTGGGTCCCCTTATGGGAAGAAGGAAGACCCCTTACCGTCTGCACCCCTTTGGACGCCCGTGAGACTGATGCTGGCAGTGGCGGCAAGGCTGTTTGGCAGCCGATGTGACTCTGCTGCCTCCCTGCACGCTCCTCTGCCGTGCTGTCAGTCATTGCGGTTGCGTCTCTTGTGGGAGGTGGGGCTGCGTGACAAGCAGTACTGATCCCTGCTGCCGCTGCAGTCCACTCTCCCCTTTCATCTATGGTACAGGCCTCGTTTACCTGTACCGTCGCATCAGTCCGGCTGGAAGAATCAGCCCCGCATCGTCTCAACCACTGCAGGATGTCTCCTATCAGCGCGCCAAGCTTCTTCTCCAGCCCTTCCTTCGCTTCTTGCAGGGTCTGGAAAACCTGAAAAAGGGACTGTAGGGGTAGGACAATGCCCTCTAAGTCCAGTGCAGCCCGAAACAGGTCAGTTTCTCTGACCAGTTTCGCCGACCGCGAACCACCCAAGCCCTACATTCCTTCCAGCAGCCCCTCCGGGTGTCTGTTGGGATTGGGGTGGATATTCGCTGTCCCTGTTTCTACAAATGTATCGACGGGGTATCGACACACATCCTCCACCCCTGTACCTGTCATGAGGAGGCTTCCCTGCTCCTCCGCGGGAAACACTGTCCCAGGGAGATCATCTGAGCCTCCGTCCTCTGAAGGATGTCTGAGGCCGAAGAAAGCACTCAGGTCGGCCTCGCTCTCCCCAGAACTTGCTCCGCCGACATGCAGGTGGCAGGTAGACGAAAAAGCAGAGTAACATTCTCTGGGCCTATTACCCCTGGGCCCATCATCTACCTCCTGCTGCCAACCGTGGTGCCGGCCAGCATGGCGGCGTTGGGCAGTTGACCTTTGAGTCTGCCCGGACCTTTTCTTCCCCATCAGCGCAGCGTCCTTTGGGGTTTCCTGGTGGTTAACTCGCGGCCTCCCTGCCGCGTGTGCATGTGCCTTCTGCGCGGCTGTGCTGTGCACGTGCCTTGCGCTGTTCTGCCGGGTCATTACACAAATTTTATGCAGGTCCCGGCCCAAATGGATGGACCGGAATCCTGCCGACTACACCAGTGTAAGAAGACGCTATATAGTACACGACACAGACTCACACTGAGGCATGTGTAAAAACACTCAGAACTTTTATTTTTCTTCACCTGTGAGGCACGTCTTCCCCTTGAAAACCACAGGCAATACACAGTCCCAAAATCACTTAAGCCAACACAAAAACATTTTTCTGGCACCACCACTCCTCCCGTCTAGCTTCGTCCTCCACCTCCCAACTCTGGCCACTGAGTGGTGGTGGCTGGCCCCTTTAATTGCCCACCTGGAAGTGTTCCAGGTGTTTGACCACCTGGTCCCAATTGCACTTCCAGGTGTGGCTGAAGGTTTGTCCAGCCGGGCTGTGGAATCCATTCAGCACCCCCTAGCAGCCACCCCAGCTCCCAACCAGGCTGTGGAGGACTCCATCTCCCATGGAGCCCTGCGGGAGGTTGGGGAATCACCGTCGGCCAGGGAGGCTGCCACCAAGCGTCCTGGGGGAGGTATTGAGCTGCCCATGGTTGCTTCCTCGGAACATATGCAGTGGTGGCATCCCGGCCAGAGAAAGTTGACCTGGCCGCCCGTCACAATAGGTTCTAAGGAAAAATACTTGAATGACTGAGGCAGCGAACTCTGAACCATGACTTCGCAGGGGTCTACTGTACATAAAAATGAGATCAAAGTTTTTTTTTGTAATTAGACTTTAACATCTGTGACTTCTATGTGTTAGACATTTTGAATATTAAAAGCTCAAAGCTTCAGTTTCAGTCTTTATTTCAACTTTTTTTTTTGTTTGGCTGTTGTTGCTTTAAAAACTTTGAACTCTAAAATCTTGAAGCTGAATAGTTGGATTTTGACCAAACCTGAGTAAGCTGTTAAGACCAACAAGCGCAAAATTTTGTCCACAAAAGGTTGTAAGAATCAGTCCATTCATTCTCATATTGCAGTGTCCAAATATTTTGCTGCAGACACAGGGACAAACATCCTTTCAAAATGCTTAAAACACATTCCAGAATATCAAAGTATTTTTACTGTAAAAATCCAATGCAAATATTTTTCGTAAAAACAATACTTCCTCTGCATAATGAATAAATGAGAAAGCAAAAAATGTATGAAACTGCATGTAATATTTTTTCTTATTTAAAGAATACTATTCATACTTCATGGTCAAAGTATATTCAATACAGTTTTTTGCAAATTTGGAATGCTGGATGCTACTGGTTTTTGAAATTATGGCAGACTAGTCTACAGAAATAAACTATGATAAACTATGATAAAGTGTGTTCTTAAAACATGTATTAGTTTCCCAGCCTCCACAATTCAATTTAGTGTTGTGGGGAGCAGGAATCTCTTTCAACAGCTTTGGAGACAAGGGTTCATTTAAACTTTTCCACCAACCTCAGTGGGAATGAGAGTATCAGGAGATAACCTCATGAAGTCTTCACATAGTTTGTAATCCAAGCTAATTACTGAGCCCACCCCCCCATAGTGTAAAACATTTAAGGTATGGCTTAGAGTTACATAGTTTAAGAAACAATATCGTTTGAAAGAAACACATTGAAGTATTTATATCTATGTTCTGAAATAAAATATTTTTCTGTGCTTTATGATGATAGGATGTAGGTGTTTTCAGAATCGTAACTGAATATTTTCCAGTAAACTGAGCAACTGAATTGTAAACAAATACCCGCACCCCCCCCCCCAACTGTAACCCAGTTAGCTGCCTTTTATTTGTTTGTTATTAATGCTAAAATGAGTATTAGCACTTTTACTCTCTCCGTTATGAGCTAAAATGTTATCATTAACATTGATAAACAGATTGGGTGAAAATAACAAAAGGGTACATATTTTTAAAGACAGAAATATCTCGACCATTATAATTATATGAGCAATTTCATGGATATATTAAGTGTTGCTCGTTTAAGTAGCTGAGTGGATGACAATGGCCTAAGGCAGGATGAGGCTTGTAGAGACAATGTTTGCATCATTATTGTTATTGCTGTTCTTGAAATTTCAGATATCATAATTATGAGCATATTATTGGTGAATATAAATGTAAGTTACAGAACCAAGACACCAGTTCTAAAATTATGGCTACCAAGGCCTTTTTTTCTTTTTTATACAATAACAGCAAGACAACATGCATCAGAAACTAGCAGGTAGGCAGTAGTTAATTATTATACACATAATGTAATAGAAATATAGGCATTAAAATGTGACTTGCATTTAATAAACTGTGGATTCTCTTTAATGGACATAATAATATCTGTGAGAATAAAATCATGTAAATAATAATAAGGTAGTGTTAGTTTGGAGATAGATAGATAGATAGATAGATAGATAGATAGATAGATAGATAGATAGAGTGGATTCAGAAAGCATTCAGACCCCTTCATATTCTGTACTCTTTGTGTTGTAGATTTAAGTTTAAATGGATAGATTTCCCATTTTTTCTCATCAGTCTACACTCAATAACCCATAATGACAAAGCAAAAATATGTTTTCAAAAAGGTTTGCAAATTTATTCAAATTAAACACTTCACTCTCTCAATCATATAAATATTGATACCCTTAATTCAGTACTTTGTAGAATCCCTTTTGACAGCAATTACAGCTTCTAGCCTTCTTGGGTAAGTCTCAACAAGCTTTACAAACCTGTATTTGGACAGTTTATCACATTTTTCCAGAAGCATCCTCTCAAGATCCATTAGGTGTTATGTGGAGTTTAAGTATGGGCTTTGGCTGGGCCATTCAAAGACAGACAGAGACTTGTCCTGAAGCCAATCCCTAATTGCCTTGGCTGCATTCCTCAGGTCACTGTCATGCTGAAAAATGAATCATCGCCCCAGTCTGAGGTCACATGCACTCTTGAGCAGGTATTCTTTAAGGTACCTTACCAGGCTGGGATCAAAGGGAAGCACAGGAATGGACTGTCTCTGGGGGCCATTTAATCTCCCAGGACATTATATGGCAGCAACCTTGGATATCATTGCCTAATTGGTCACCACCAGGGAATGCTGGGAATTGTAGACCAGTAATCCAGCCCTGCTGGGGTCCAGGGGTGCCTGCAAGATGGCGTTGCAGGGAGTTACACTCCCTACTATTTGAGACTTCCAAAAGACTCGGAAGTGCTCCCGGATTCTCAGTTAAAAGGATCACTCTGCCTTGTCCAGGCGAGTCGGAGCTGGGATGAAGGAAGGCACCACTCGACTGGAGGAACGCAGTGTGGTAGAGAGAGAGAGGAAAGAATGAGAGACATCTTGTGTATACAAGGTATTTGTTTAATAAACACCCCTTTATTTGAACCCGGGACTGTTTTGTATTTTTGTGATTGGAGCTTGGTGCTCTGAGGTGTCCCCTAGCCTTCACCATGTAAAGTTCTGAAAAGTTTGTGTTTAACATGTAATAAGTGATTATAATGTACTGTTATTAATGTATTTATAATATAATAAAGGAATATAAGTGGCATAGATGAGGAGGGGCACAACTTCATAGCCTAGGTCATCAGTCCCATGCTGGTCACAGTGTGGAATTTGTATGTTTGGGTATGCATTCTCTGCTTACAAATTTTTTCCTTCAGAATTTAAAAAATTTTCTACTTACATTTACTGTTAACTCTAAATTAGTTTGTCATTATTGAGTATAGATCTCAAATCTTCCTCAAAAGTGCATTGCATCAGTACTCTAATGACTAACCTCAATGCATGTAAAATATCTAGACAGTGAGGCATAAATGCAAATGATTTAATTACAATTACACCTCTAGATGAGCAATTTATTAAAACTATGAAAACAGACTATAGATTAAATAAAAAATACACACAAAGCGGCACTAATACGAATAACTTAATTTCTATCTCGAATACCCATAATGCTCCTACAATTCACTTCTGCTCTTCCGAGACATTAAATATGGCCTTATGAAATGTTAGAGCATTAACCAACAAGACATTTTCCATCAACGATCTTATTAATGATAGGAAAATCAATTTTATTGCATTAATTGAAACGTGCCTTAGCTCTGATGGTGCGGCTATTTTAATTGAATCTGCACCTCCGAATTACAGCTTTGCTCATGTGGATCGCCAAGGTAAAAAAGGCGGTGGTTTAGCAAACATTTACTCGAGCCGGTTCAAGTGTAAAGATGTTAGCTTTGGTACATTCAAGTCCTTTGAGTATCTTGCTGTTGTTATTCATGGAGTTTTTCAGTCTCTAGTATTGTTCGTGTATAGACCTCCTAAATGGAATGCATCTTTCTTTGAGGAATTCTCAAACTTGGTGTCAATTATAATTATGAACTATGACATGTTCCTAATAGTTGGCAACTTTAATTTTCATATTGATAATCAGTGTGACCCGAAAGTAAAAGAATTCATGAACCTCCTGGATTCTTTTGATTTGAACCAGCATGTTAGTCAGCCAACACACAAAGCAGGGCATACGTTGGATTTAGTATTTACTAAAGGATTACAAGTTGATGTGAAGCAGATCATTGATACTGGTTTATCAGACCATTTTCTCTTACTATTTAATATAGAAATAATAATAGAAAAAATTAACGAGAAGCATATTGTTAAAAAACGCTTCTTTGATTCATGTGCAGCTTCAAAGTTTACAAACATTCTAAGCAACCACTCAGTTTGTAGTGTTTACTACAATAGTGAGGATAATGTAAATAGTAAGGTGGAAAATTTCAATACTAAAGTGAAAGCTGCTGCTGACATAGTCGCTCCTGAAAAGACAGTTAAAAAATCCTCTAGCACTGTTACATCATGGAAGGTCCAAAGAGTGTCTGATCTAAAGAGAACATGCTAGAGAGCTAAGTGTAAATGGAGAAAAACTAGATTATCCACTATGAGATACTGAAAGTTTAAATAACAGAATACAACAACATACTGTAGTCCATCTTGAGAGGCAGTGCTATTTCTCTAGAATTATAAATAACAATGCTAGTAATCCCAGAGTCTTATTCTCTACAATTGATCATCTGCTAAACCCAAGTCACTCAATGGAATGCCTCCAAAAAACTTCCAGTGAAACTTGTGAGGCTTTTGCTATATTTTTTAATCACAAAATTAATGATATTAGAAATAATATAGTAAATCTCCTCAATACCCCTATCCTCTTAAACCCTGGTACTCCATTTTAAGCAAATTAAATTCTTTCACCAGGATAGATTTACCTAATTTATATAAAATAATTTCTCAACTAAGACCCTCCACCTGCATTCTTGACCCAATACCAACAAGTTTTTTCAAAGAAGTATCCAGCATGCTAGTTAATAGTATTCTTGACATAGTAAACTCATTAGATACAGGGGTCTTCCCAGACTGCCTTAAGACTGCTATAGTTAAACCCCTGCTCAAGAAAAATAATCTCGACTCCTCTGTTTTTGAAAATTTTAGACCTATTTCTGACCTGCCTTTCTTAAGTAAAATCCTAGAAAAGGCAGTCATGATGCAGCTAAATGACCACCTCAATAAACATGCTATTCTTGATAAGTTTCAGTCGGGTTTCAGAACAAATCACAATACAGAAACTGCATTTGTTAAAGTAGTAAATGACTTGCGGGTAAATGCAGATAAAGATCGTGTATCTGTTCTCATCCTCTTAGATCTGAGTGCCGCATTTGATACCATTGATCACAATATTCTTAGAAATCACCTTAGTCAATGGATGGGCCTCTCTGGTAATGTCTTAAATTGGTTTGAGTCCTACCTGGCAGATAGAAAATTCTTTGTTAGTTATGGTAATTATACTTCAAAGACACATGATATTCTATATGGTGTTCCACAAGGTTCTATCCTGGGCCCGCTGCTCTTTTTTCGATCTACATGCTTCCACTAGGTCAGATTATCTCAAGCATAACGTGAGCTACCACAGCTATGCTGATGACACACAACTGTATTCATCAACGGCGCCTGATGAGCCCGACTCTTTTGATTCACTGACACAATGTCTTACTTGTGTTTCTGAATGGATGAGTAGTAATTTTCTCAAACGAAATAAGAAGAAAACAGAAATTTTAGTGATTGGCAAAAATGGATGTAATGAGGGTATTAGAAATAAACTTGATCCATTAGGATTAAAAGTCAAGACGGAGGTAAAGAATTTAGGGGTAATTATTGTCTCTCACCTAAATTTGAAATCACATATTGATCAGATCACTTGGACAGCATTTTTTCACTTAAGAAATACAGTGCATCCGGAAAGTATTCACAGCGCATCACTTTTTCCACATTTTGTTATGTTACAGCCTTATTCCAAAATGGATTAAATTCATTTTTTTCCTCAGAATTCCACACATAACACCCCATAATGACAACATGAAAAATGTTTACTTGAGATTTTTGCAAATTTATTAAAAATAAAAAAATTGAGAAAGCACATGTACATAAGTATTCACAGCCTTTGCCATGAAGCTCAAAATTGAGCTCAGGTGCATCCTGTTTCCCCTGATCATCCTTGAGATGTTTCTGCAGCTTAATTGGAGTCCACCTGTGGTAAATTCAGTTGATTGGACATGATTTGGAAAGGCACACACCTGTCTATATAAGGTCCCACTGTTGACATTTCATGTCAGAGCACAAACCAAGCATGAAGTCAAAGGAATTGTCTGTAGAACTCCGAGACAGGATTGTCTCAAGGCACAACTCTGGGGAAGGTTACAGAAAAATGTCTACTGCTTTGAAGGTCCAAATGAGCACAGTGGCCTCCATCATCCGTAAGTGGAAGAAGTTCGAAACCACCAGGACTCTTCCTAGAGCTGGCCGGCCATCTAAACTGAGCGATCAGGGGTGAAGGGCCTTAGTCAGGGAGGTGACCAAGAACTCGATGGTCACTCTGTCAGAGCTCCAGAGGTCCTCTGTGGATGGAGGAGAAACTTCCAGAAGGACAACCATCTCTGCAGCAATCCACCAATCAGGCCTGCATGGTAGAGTGGCCAGACGGAAGCCACTCCTTAGTAAAAGGCACATGGCAGCCCACCTGGAGTTTGACAAAAGGCACCTGAAGGACTCTAAGACCATGAGAAAGAAAATTCTCTGGTCTGATGAGACAAAGATTGAACTCTTTGGTGTGAATGCCAGGCGTCACATTTGGAGGAAACCAGGCACCGCTCATCACCAGGCCAATACCATCCCTACAGTGAAGCATGGTGGTGGCAGAATCATGCTGTGGTGATGTTTTTCAGTGGCAGGGACTGGAGGACTAGTCAGGATAAAGAGAAAGATGACTGCAGCAATGTACAGAGACATCCAGGATGAAAACCTGCTCCAGAGCGCTCTTGACCTCAGACTGGGGTGACAGTTCATCTTTCAGCAGGACAACGACCCTAAGCACACAACCAAGATATCAAAGGAGTGGCTTCAGGACAACTCTGTGAATGTCCTTGAGTGGCCCAGCCAGAGCCCAGACTTGAATCCGACTGAACATCTCTGGAGAGATCTTAAAATGGCTGTGCACCGACGCTTCCCATCCAACCTGATGGAGCTTGAGAGGTGCTGCAAAGAGGAATGGGCGAAACTGGCCAAGGATAGGTGTGCCAAGCTTGTGGCATCATATTCAAAAAGACTTGAGGCTGTAACTGCTGCCAAAGGTGCATCGACAAAGTATTGAGCAAAGGCTGTGAATACTTATGTACATGGGATTTCTCAGTTTTTTTATTTTTAATAAATTTGCAAATACCTCAAGTAAACTTTTTTCACGTTGTCATTATGGAGTGTTGTGTGCAGAATTCTGAGGAAAAAAATGAATTTAATCCATTTTGGAATAAGGCTTTAACATAACAAAATGTGGAAAAAGTGATGTGCTGTGAATACTTTCCGGATGCACTGTATAGCAAAAGTTAGACCTATTATAACTTTGTAAAATGCTGAGAAATTATTTCACCCTTTTGTTTTCAGTCAACTAGATTGTACTGTAACACACTCCTCTCAGAACTACCCAAAAAAGACATCAATCGATTGCAACTAGTGCAGAATGCAGCTGCTAGAATCTTAACTAGGAAAAGAAAATCAGAACACATCTCTTCAGTTTTGATGTCACTACCTGTGCCATTTAGAATCGATTCCTAATGGTTTACAAAGCCTTAAATAATCTCGCTCCATCCTATATTTCAGAATGCCTTTCACCTTACACTCCAAATTGTAACCTTAAATCTTCAAATGAGTGTCTGCTTATTATTCCAAGAGCTAAACTTAAAAGAAGTGGTGAGGCAGCCTTCTGCTGTTATACATCTAAAATCTGGAATAGCTTACCAATAGAAATTCAAAAGGCTAATATGGTGAAGTATTTTAAAAAACTGCTAAAAACTCATTATTTTAACCTGGCTTTCTCATAGCTTCATTTTAGTTTAATCCTGATATTCTGTATTTGGAGGGGGCTGGGCAGTCTCGTTCCTGGAACCCCTGCAGATTTTGTTTTTTTCTGCAGCCATCTGGAGTTTTTTTTTTGTTTTTTCTTTTGACCTTACATTTATTCTATGTTAATTAGTATTGCCTAATTTTATTTTTATATGTTGTCTTTTTTTTCTCTTTCTTCATCCTGTAAAGCACTTTGAGCTACATCATTTGTATGAAAATGTACTATATAAATAAATATTGTTGTTGTTGTATAGATGAGCTGCAATTGACTAGTCTTCGATTATTGTTTGCTTTCTGATTTAGACATACTGCTGCCAGGGATGTCCAGCTCCATCTGATTCATGTAGATGGATACATAAATATTCATGTACATTAGTTCAAGGACAAGTCCAAAAGTATTTATATTGTCACATGTACAATTTACAGCAAAATTCTTATTAGCAATTTTTTTGTGTTATAATCAGTGTCAGGACCTGGATGCCCTTCCACATTTGTGAGATATCGTGTGTGTTGCAAAATCAGTGATTCTTCCTGCTTCAGAAGTCTGGGAACAAATTCCACTCCAAGGATCCTTTTGTTACAGGTGGTCCAGGTGCTCCAGCAACCAAACCAAAAAAAGACCAGATTGGTTAACTGGTGATTATGAACTAGCCATGTATGACCAAATGTGAGCATGTGCGTGAATGTGCCCTGCAATGAACTGGTGGCCAGACCCGAGTTTCTTCAGCCTTTGTGATCGAAGCTGCCAGGATAGTGTCAAACTGAATTAAACAGGCTAGAAAATGTATGTGTTAAATGAAGAATGTATTAAAAACATTAGATTGAACCTCCATGTCACCCTTTGACCCTTTATGTTTCATGCTTTTAATATTTTCCATTGAATTTCACAGTGAGTTTTCTAGTATTTATAAAAAGGAGACACCAAAGGTGTTCATTTTTTCGATTGTAACCTTAATGCAGAAATCTGCATTACAAATATTAATGATAAGCCTAGAGTGTGTGTTTTCATTTAAGGAAGAGGAATGATGATTTTTTATGGCTTCTCAGTTCACAGAGCATACCATTAAAGCAATAATTTGCATGAATAAAATATTCAAATTGCAATAGACTCTAACTAGCTTATCTAAGAGAAACATAATGAGCTCTTTTCTGTACCAACAACCAAGATGAACATGCTGGGTAGAGATTGTTAATCACTATGTAAGGAAAGAGCATGTCTCTTGTGTTACAATGAAAAAGTTTAAAGCGCAGTTGTAATCACAGAGCAGCATTCATGAAATCACTGTGCATTAACTATGTATTTTCCTGAATATCACAGCTTGGTGGTTCATTTAATGAGGTTTTGGGCCCTCTGGTGTGATCTGTAAATAAGCCATAGTATTTGATGTAATATTTTACCCAAAGGAAAGCCACAGAAGTGAGCTTCCTATTGTTGCCTTGGAGAGCTCAGGTTATACAAGATGGTATATAATCGACTTACGCAGAGACATTTTATATACAGGTAACTACTGCTGTTGTGTAGAATATCTGCAATAGGCTAATATATGTTATTCTAACTTTTGCAAAATATGAACAGTTGGATTGGTGGCAGCAACCATGATGACAGATGTTTTCGAGAAAAGAATCTTTTCAAATGGGTCCTTTTATGAAAGGGAACTTCAGCCACCACTTTAATGGATTACAAATCACTGTTCATCTAGTTTCTTCTCAGCAAAATGTAAGGCGATCTCTGAATATCTTCTGAATGTTTATCACCTGGCAAAATTTGAATCGAAATGACCAATGAGATGGTGGATGGAGCATGCTATCTTGTGTCCCTCATAATTATTATTTAAGGACATCCATTTTACAGAGAATTTAGAATTATTTATATTTATTTTATATGATTCACTCTTTTGTACTATAATACTAATTGATTTTGGTTTGGGCTTGTTATAAAAGTTGTTATTCAAAGCAACTCACAAAGGACATTGCACATACATACATATAAAAATAATTAGAAGATGTAAACGTGAAAAGCCACAGAAAACAAAATTTACAAAATGAGCAAAAGGGAGCAGCCCTACTACCACATATACTGTAACCAATCCTGTATATTGACTAAGACAAAAATTAGCATCCTAAAATGTTTGTCAGTACAACAACATAAAACTAATGCATTTTCAAAATACAGCCAAACATGAGTAAATTGGGTGAAATTTGAATAGCCAAAGGAAGATAATTCCACAGCTTTGGATAAAGAACGGAAAAGCATTGTCCAGTCTTGGCACGTCCAGCTTAGAGGTGGGACAGTCAGCTGATGGGAAGAGGGAGAACAGACAGTTTGTGAAGGGACATATGGAGAGACAAAACACTGGAGATATTGAGGAGCACAATCATTCAGAGAACTGTAGGCCAAGATAAGTTCCTCTCTACTACCCAAAACAGAACTCATTTGCCACATTTGTATTTATTGGACACTCAATATGTTACCTGTTCTGTTGCTTGCAAGATTTTATGCAAATAACTGTGGAGAATAGGATTGTCTTGTGTGTGTGTGTGTGTGTGTGTGTGCGTGTGTGTGCGTGTGTGTGTGTGTGTTTTCTTTATTTGAGTGATAAAACTGACAATAGGTATGGTTATATAAGTTGTGAAAGGATGGAACCTTTTTCTAACAACCTAACCCAAACAGCATTTATTTATTAATTTGTGACATTGCTAGTAATGGAACCTGAATGAAACCAATAGGATGCATGGCACTAAAGGATCACTTAAAGGCAAGACTTCTGAGACTACTAAGCTTTCCACTAGTTCAAAATAAGCAGAGTTGATATATTTTTTTAAGAAACTCAAGTGAGCTACCCCCGATTGTGGTCTGTGAACTCTGTATTTCAGCTATCCCTTCCCTATCTGTTGATGTCACAATTCTGCTGTCTTCCTGGGTGAGTAGACCAATATCAGTTTGACAACAAATATGACAGAAAAAAATGAAAAATCCTGGCATAGTGTCTTTTGATCAAAAAGAAGACAGTCTCACACACATTGAGTTCATATCAGCAAACAATTGGACTAAGGTTGAGGACCTGACTCCCTTGGGAAAGCACACAGAAAAACAGATAAACTTGTAAACTCCAAAAAGCATATATCTTATTCCAAAACTGAACCTTAGGTTCAACCATATAAAGAGGCAAAGTTTTAAAAATTAAGACTGTCTCTAGATCATACATTAACCTCCTTGGCGTTAAACCTGAGTGTGACTCAGGCTCGGTATTCTATGTAAATACACTTAAGCCCGAGTTAGACTTAATGTGCAATAGTCTGCTTTACAGTGTTAAGCCTGATTAATTATTCTGCTGCCATCTAGTGGATAAAATAACATCATGCTGCAAGAAATGATGAATATCATGATTACCTGGACTATTTATGATTTGTCAATGGATGGTCTGGTGGAGAAAAGAGTTGTTGAAATGAATCGCTTTTGATGGTGCGGGTCGGCTCCTTGCTTCCATCAGTACCGTAACCGAGATGAGCATGGCAGATGAGGACAAACCACACTTGTAGCAAGGGGATGGTGTAAAAGTGAATCGGTGCTTCTATTAAAAACCAAGTCCAAAGCAACAGTTCAAAAAGTACAGTGCTCCCATATCCATAATAAATAAATAATCCATAAAAATGTGTATCTGTGGAGGTTAAAATCATAATAAATAAATCCATTAAAAACAAGGTTAAAATCAGCTGGCAGGAAACTGTCTTTACTAAAAGGCCCGGTGCTTTCTTTCTTACTGGCGGATTCTCTGCTTATCCCATACAGGCCTTGAAGCATAGGAGTCGCCCTAACAGCAGATGCAGCTGACCTTCCTCATGTTCGGGTCCTTGCCCACCCATGGCTACAAATAGGATCCCTCCCCGGACCTCGGCTTGGGTCCCCAACTGCCAATGCACCCACACTGGGGCTCCACTCCCAAGCCTCCTCAACTCCCACTGCCTTCCCGGTCTTGCGCGCCGAGCTGTCTAAACTCCTGGTCACTCCTGCTGACCCATTCCAACCACCCCCCTGAGTGTCGGTCATACACTTCTCTTCGGGACTCACTTCTCAGCTGCCTGCTTTCTCTCCTTCGAGCCTACTCTCCTCAGCTCATTTGCTGCCGCACCGGCTCCTTCCACCTTCTGCCTTCTTTCTTTCTTTCTCTTTCTCCTTTTAACCTCCTTCTTTTCTTTTTTGATTTTTCTCTCTCTTGTACTCGCACTTCCCCTTTTAAAATGGGGATGTGGTACAGCTGTGTCAATTAGCAGGTCCTGGCACCAATTTGGGTCACAGACGATCCTACACCTGTGCACTTAGGCACGCTACCATGCCCTCCCACACAATGATGCAAATGCAGTGATTATTTAAAATGCCAAACAGCCGTGGACCTCACTTTACCACACCGCTATGCAAAACAGTGTTGGTAAATCACAGTAAACTATTTGCTTGTCACAGTCAGCCTGTTCATGCTGACAATATGTGGGTGTTTGTCAGTCTTATGATACCACAGGGTATAGTGGGTAAACCAGTTCAGACAGGGTACTGGTCCATAAACATGTTGTTGCAGACACCCATTTACAGTGAAGTTAAGAGCGAATATTGTTTTTCACTCATTATGAAATACCCGCATTTTGCTAATAACAATGACTATGATGAAAATCAATCTCCAAGCACTGAAACTATACAAACGGTGGGATTTGTTTCAGGTGATTATCAACAATATGCAGAAGGTGGATGTTCCCAATTGCAGCATAAATTTTGACAAAAGTCTCAAGGGTTACAAGGCAAGGCTGCCATGGATACAGTACATCCCATCTAAACGGCCACAATTCAGTATCAAGTTCTACAGGCAGTGTGAAGCCAGCACTGGGTACATCTGGAAATCAATACTTTACACCAGTAGATGGACTAAGTGGGATGGTAAGTACAGTCAATATGATTGTGTGGGTCAGGCAGTGACATTCTATGCTGTCATGTGCAAGCAAGAGAAAAAATATTATAAAAAAGTCCTTTGAAACCTGCTCATACAGTGTCTATGTGCATTGGTTAATATTTCAAAACATCACAAAAGGTATGTATACTAAATCTGCCTCAGTACAGTAATGGACACTAGACATAAGTTTCCTGATGTGATTATGTTTTCGTTTAGTTATTTACATGTTTCTGTTACATTTGTTGAAAAAAAAAATCAATGCTTTTGTCTTGTTTTTCCAGAGGTACACTTAAAACTAAGGAATTTAAATAAAATGGAGTGTAGCTGCATCCTTCCCAGGTTCTCAAAATCAAACAGCTACTGAGTTGGCAAAGTAGGATCCAGCATGAGTCAAATGCATAACAAAAGAAATTCCTCAATCCAATAAATCTTGTTTTAAAAAGATTTAGTGAAAATTCAAAGCAAAACAGTTCACACAAAAATAGAGAAAAAAATTATTATACAGGCAGGAAAAAATGTTTCCTCTACAAACTTAAATTTTTCTTTTTAAACTTCAATTACTTTCTATACTTAAAGGTTGTGTTATTTCTCTATGGCAAACGTACATATGCTTTACTTAATAAATTCAGTATTTTCTACACGTACGGCAGTCTATATCGTAAATGCGTTGAATATGATATGGTTTGAAAACTGTTTGCCCTCCATGTCTTACCAACTGCAAGGCAGATCATAAACTGGGACTAATCTGTAAGAAGTAATTAGAATATCCCATTTACATTTAGCTTGTGGGGGATACATTAGAATCTCCCATAAACTATGCATTAATATAGGCAAACATTTTAACTATCATAACTAAGAAAATACTTCTATCAATTTGCCATAACCTTACTAACTAACAAATGGCTCTTTATATAGAGATTGATTTGATTATGGACCAGAAATTGCAGCAGAATAGCATTGATATTTGAGTTTTCCAATCACTAATTTAAATATTACATCTACTGAGAATATAGTAATGGATCAGATTCCATGGTGATGTTGAGCATAGTGTAATGTAGTGGTCAAAAATCCATAAAATAGCACAGATTTCTCCTAAATGCAGAAGAAATTAAAACCATAATATGTGTTTTTACAAAAGCCCTTAAAATAGTCAAAATGCATTAGGTTCATTAAAAAATGTGTTGCATTTGAATGCATGAGGTCACCTCTACCTTTCCTCATCTAAGAGTCAGAAATTGAAGTGCTCTGAAAAAAAGAGAGAATCCTATGCTCTTCTTATTTCAGCCGATATTTACAGCCTAAATGAGAGGTGACTGTTGTTACTTGTGTCTGTCTCAAATCTGAAATATTTTGGAAAATAAAAAAAAAAAATCTGGAAATTCAAAGCAGTTATTAAAAGAAGGACAGATAGCACTCCTATGCAGTCATAATTGCTTCACTGATGTATTGTGAGAGAGAGACAAGGTCAGGAAAGATGTCAAGAACTAATGTGAAGCAGAGCTGATTTAAGCTGGCACAATTTAAAGCAACTGAACAAGTCTTCAATTTAAGAAATAATCAGCAGAAATATTATACTGAAAGAAAGGTGGGTGTTAATCAGCTTATAATGAAGTGGTAAGAGTGATGGCACTGTATTGATCTGGGGAATATTAAATCATTATAGCGGAGACCATGTGATGAAAATGTGTTACATTATAATCATGATTAAGAACCTTTGGAGTACAGAAGTACAAAAGACACAAAAATCATTTAAAATAAGTCTGTGGTGAATGTCTGTACTTTCTAATGAAGCCCAAGTCAAATTATAAAGAGAAAAAGGTAATAAAAATGCAAGATTATAGTCATAATCATTTTTAATATGGAGAAGTAAAATGTAATGAAAGAAATTAGGAATTCCTTCAGATTGATAACAAACAAGCATTTTTAAAAGTACCACAAGGTCTCCACATAATCATTGTAATTTCTCCATCCTGATTGCATCTTTGCTTAGAGTCAGGTTTAAACTATTGGCTTACTCCGGCTCTCTTTGACAAAGGTGCTTCATTAGATCAGGACTTGGTATTATTCAGTTATACTTGTTTTAATTTATTAGACTTCAATGTAGGAGCCCAGAACATGGCATGGCCCTAATTTGCAGGCTATCATTGAGCAATGCATTAAACTGTATGATCCATCTGCTTATTTTCTGAAAATTGTTATTCATTTCATTGATTGGAGAAGCCACAGTCACATTCCAGTCTTTACAAGCACATTTTAATCACCCTGGTTCCAGTTTCTTTTTCTACCTACAACTCCAAACCATGCTCAGGACATGTGGGGTTTCCCTGACTACCCCCCTCCCCCCACATCAACTCACTCATTGTACTCTTTGTTTTGTTCTTTATCTCCCAAGAAAAACCCTGCCTCTACCCTCTACTCTTTATTTTGCAAAGCATCCTATAGACCTCTGCCCTTGATTTTTCTTTAGTCCAGACACCTTTCTCCTCTTCCTTTACCCCTTTCATGGCTAATCATTCTGTCGATTGTAAGGCTTTGTTCTAGAAACCCAAACTTACACCACAGCCAGTTCAGAATTCTACACAGACTCATTCCTACTGCCTAAAGTGGCTTTTGATGGGCTCACTGCTGTCAGTTATGCTCCCTTTCTTTCCTGTTTTTGGAATGTCCACCTGTCTTTTCCTTTTGCACACACATATGTCACCTACTGTCTTCCTTTCTTTCCTGCAGTACCTCAAAGCTTTCTTCATTGAGACCTATCTAGGCTTCCACTCAAACTCTGTGAATGCAAGTTATTCCGTCTGGGTACCCTGGCAGCCAAACTGATTATGGCCTCCCACTGAAAGCCATCTGAATGCGTCACTGTCGACAACTGGCAGTCCTCCTTGTACAACTTAATACATCTGGAATTGTCTGCAGCACATATTAATAGTGCTTCCAGTAATGTAATTGAATCCTGGTCTGCTTTGGATCAATTCTGTAAATTTCGGCTTGTAACTAATTGATTTTTTTTTTTATCTCTTGGCTTTTTGGGTTACTTTATGTGTTTTGTTTGTTTATTAATTTATCCTGTCAATTTGTCTTTACTTTGATCACAAAAAAAAGAAACCATAGACAATCCTGTTAGCACTCGGTGCATGGCAGGAAACAAAAAACTCTGGAGCAATTGGCATTCAGTCACAAGCTACATTTCCACCCTAATTTATAGCATCCAATCAACCTAACGTACATATCTTTCAGATGTGAGTTGAAAAAGGAATATATAAAAAAAGTCCCATGAAGGCACCAATGGGACATATACATTCAAAAATCACTCAGGTAAGATCTGTGTTTGACTAGTAATAGCTGCTGATCATAACACCAGAGAGTGCTGATGTGTTGCATGTTGGTCAGACGTGCAAGTAAGATTTTCACTGTACACTGTTCACATGACAATAAGCTTCATTTGTCCAGGATTATACCTGTCTTATGGAGGTGTCTCTTAAAGAAGCCAGGATACCCACTGTATTCCCACTGTTAAGAGATCATTGGGCTTCTTTCAACAACAATAAAGTCACTCCTTGTTTATGGAGGCCATTTGTCTGTTTGCTGCCTCAGTAGAGCATCTTTACACCAGATAAGATCTACAGTACTTTCATCTAGTCTCGCTCAGTCCCTGCACTGTACTGCTGTAGCTGGTAATGCCGTTGCCAATACTTTTTACGCTTTGTTCTGCAGTGTATGAAATAACAACAGAAGGGCTTTGTGTCACTTTTAAAACTTAAAGCTAGTGGGACTCATGGCTTGAGTCACCCTGTGTTATTCATATTGTATCACGGCACTTGCTTGAGTTGTTTTGTTCGCCTATATTTTATTTATTTACATACCTGATTGAACTGGACAAGAATCTTATATGCATGTCATAATATGAAATGATACATCTTTACAAAGTGGCTGAATTAAAAAGAAAAAAAATTTTATTTGCCACATGGCAACCGAGCAGTTTACAAATACTGTAATTGCCAATTAGGGGCAACCTCAGAAAATGTAATTATCATCAAGTTAAATGTTAGTATACTGTTTAAGCAATAAACAGTCTTTGTTACTGTTTATTATATTACAAGTACAAAAAGTGAAAATATCAGTTGTGTGAAGAATAGTTGAGTTCTATTGTGGCTATCAGATATTTGGGAGTATGACAGCTTAATACAGCATAAAGACAAACTTGGGGTTTTTAATGCTCATCTCTGAACACTTTCATTATTCTCTATACACCATTCTGCCCAAAATGTATTATTATTAGTATTATTAATAAGATGTTGATTTTATTAAAACTAAACAATAACATGTCCAAAAGCGGAGTGCTTAATTTCTTCAATAAACAAATAAATAAATAATCCACAAGATGTGCAGAGTGGGGGATAAAATATTTAATAAATAAATCCATTAAAAATGAGGACAAAATCAGCGGCAAACATTTCCTCTTTTAAAAACTATGAACCTCCGTGCTTCTGTCTAAAAATGCCATCTCCTGGGTTTACCCTTTCCCAGATTCATCAGCGCAAGGAGACATCCAACAACAGGTGCAAATGACCCCTAAGTCCAACTCGGCTCCCTGTTGCCAGTCGTTTGGCAATTGCAGGGTGCCATGCCACTCCCTCCAAGCTGCAGTCTGCTGGGCTTCCATGGGAGCCTCCCGGAAGAAGCCCCTCTGCCTCTCCTTGAGTGTCTGGCCATAGGCTCCTTGCCCAGGGCGCATTTTGTTTGGCGTCTGCATTGTCTGCCTGTGTACATGAGGACAGTAAATGGATTCATGGCCATTCTGCAAAGAAGCGCTCCTGAACCCATCTTCACCATTTAAGAAACTAGTGGTAGAACTATCTTTACATTCCCATTCAACGTGTGGATCTCTGGACTATCTATTTTCATCATTACATCTCATCCGTTGCGATTTTTCATGATTTACTGTGTGTGTTTTGTTGGTGCTTTGTTGTATTTAATGTGTAATCGCTGTAAGGAGAACAGGGGTGGTATTGTTGTTTTCATTTGTTTTCATTACATTCTTTAATTGCTGTTTGATTACCGGATTGCTTTGTTTTTGTCTCTGTTTGTGAGTGCGTGCAGGTTGGGTCAAAGACCCTGGAATCTCCACCATAAAAATACGTAAATCGCTGTCTTCTCAACGGTGTGAATCTTAGAGGCACCGTACTGCTACAGCGTTATTCATTTCTCCTTGCTGCTGATTGACTGTGATGCATCTCCAGCTGAGTGTTCTTGTGTTTTCCGTTGTGTTCCTCTTAACCCTTAAACCGCCACAACCAGCTATAGTCGTTTCCCAGTGCCATTTGCGAGCACGCAGGAGCTGACTTAAAAGCCTGAACAGCAAGTGTTTTTTGGCTGATTACTTTGTTTCTCTCTCCTCCCCCAACATCCTCTGCTCCTGTTGGGGGTTGTGCTCCACTATGATGTTTGCCTATTCTTTTAATCGATAACAAACTGCATACAGCTTGTTTAACTTCTGAAAGAGACATGTTTGTTTGTTTGAAGTGTTTGAATAAAGTTCCTGTTTCTACAATCTGCTGTGTTTCTGTGCAATTCTGTGACCCAAGCGTGACACCCTGCAGCACTGCAGCCTGACTGTCTCTGGGATTGAGACAAAAGAGTTGATTGTTGACTTCAGGAAGACAAAGGCTGTCCATCTCCCATTCAACATTGATGGCGTCACAGTAGAGAGAGTGAAGAGCACCAAGTTCCTTGGTGTTCATATCACAGAGGACCTTGTCCTGGACCAAAAACACCAACTATCTTACAAAAAGAGCCCAGCAGCGTCTTTACTTCCTGCGACGACTGAAGAAGGTGAACCTCCCTAAACCCATACTTACCACCTTCTACAGAGGCACCATAGAGAGAGTCCTGACCAGCTGTATTACAGTCTGGTATGGAAACTGTCATGCCTCCGACCGCAAAGCCCTTCAGAGGATTGTGCGGACTGCTGAATGCATCATTGGCAGCTCTCTACCCAGTCTGCAGGAGATCTACAACTCACGCTGCCTTCATAAAGCCACTAGCATCATGGCTGACCCCCACCACCACTCCCACCAATTGTTTACTCCTCTTCCATCTGGAAGACGACTCTGCAGCATCAGGAGCAGGTCTGCGAGATTGTGCAATAGTTTCTTTCCCCAAGCAGTCCGGCTCCTGAACACCATGCTGCCCTCCTCCACACTGGACTCTTTACTCCACACTCTCTCTGGATTACATAATACTACTTAATACTGTATATGTTTTTTAGTTTTATATATATATATATATCTTGTGTAATGCACCTTTTGACTCTGGAGGACGATATTTCGTCCCACTGTGTACTGTAAGTATATTGTTAGGATGACAATAAAGCTCTACTTGACTTGACTTGACTTGACTTAAATAGTTTTTACAGCTCATTAGCTGTGTGTAAAATGATCAGTGTTGCAGTAATTTTGATGCTCTTTGCATGGAAAAAAAATGTGTTCTATTAAAATTTACTTTTTCTTTGTGAATTGTGACGTTTACTTAAAGTACAGCAAAAAAGTATTTGGCGTCTAGGGATGCATTAACCCTCAAGTATGTGGCAGTTTAACAGTTAAAGCCAAAAGGTGCCGTCAAAACGCCCTGCACCTTCTAAGGCTTCTGGCAATGAAAATGTACTTGCATGAACTACAGTACATATAACGGTAACATCGGTATTTTACATTCTAGCACTGCGGGAGACATATAAGTACAGTATATGGGTTTACCTTTACATTCTTTTTTTAGTTAATGTATTAAGCTGAGTTTGAAATCAAATGAAAGTGTTTTGGGGGCATATTTAGGGTTTAAACTATAAAAATAGGCATTTTTTTAATCACATCCAAAATTTGTGGTTTTTCACAATTCGCGGGTGCTCTAGGAACGTAACCCCCGCGAATTTTGGGGGTGTACTGTATTGCTGTTAGTATAAAGGAGCCCCAGCAGCATTTCTTGACTCACTGCTGCTGAATAATTTGATGGCTAAAACTCTTCTGTGTTAGTGAGAATAGCACTATATAAAAGTAAAGAATTATTATTATTATTATATATTTTTTAAATTTTATTAAAATCATATTAACATTCCATACACATAACTCAAGTTTTACAAAAACAAAATAATAAAAAGAAAGGTTCTAAACAAATCAAACTCCACCCCTGTGAAAGAGAGCTAGGCCAGCAGTGTGATACTTTATGCTAGTAAAGATAAGTGAATAGATAAATTAATAAAGGAATAAAGATAAATGGAGTAAAAGAGAGGAGAGAACCTGCTTCCTCAATTTAAATGATTTTTCTAAAATGTTATTAATTAGATCCTGCCAGGTTTTCAAAAAGTTTTGTACATGGATTGATTTATTCCACTTTCAAATAGTATGATTACATCAGTTAACCACTGACTTAGAGTAGGAGAGTTAGGATTCTTCCAGTTGAGCAAGATAAGTCTACATGCCAATAGTGTAGTGAAGGCAATCACAGTTTATTTGTCCTTCTCCACTTTAAGCCCATCTGGAAGTACACCAAACACACCTGTTAATGGGTTAGGAGGGATTGTGACACCAAGGCTGTCTGATAGGCATTCAAAGATTTTGGTCCAAAACATTGTTAATTTGGTGCAAAACATGTGGCCTAGTGAGGCCGGAACTTGATTGCAGTGATTATTATTATTGTTATAATGTTACCAAGTTCTGTTTTAATTCCCTCCTCTGGTATTACCTCCAGGCGGTCCAGAATGTGTCCCATAACTTTTAAATAGCTTTTTAATTCAGTGAGCATCTCTTGAAGTGATGTTCTACCCCATCACAAAACAGCATATAAAATTCCACTGGCCATCACATTAATGGAACACAGCTTCCCAAGGAAGAAGAGCCTGCTCTGCCTTTTCTTATATAGCTCCTTATGTTCTAAGACCAGTCCAACCTGTCATTGATGTCGACCTCCAAGTGGATGATAACATATATACAAGACCGCAAGACAAACACATTAGTGAGTCTTCATTGTTTGCTAATTTATTTTTATTTTTAAAGTTGTGTTTTGTTTAATGATATTTTTCTTAAACAATTAAAAAAAAACCAATTTATTTTCCTCCCAGGCAACGCTGGGTATTTCAGCTAGTTATAAATGTTTTCATTTTGGGCTCTATGAAAAAGCCTTGAAATTCTCATGTCAGTACCATTCAAGGTAAAAACAGCACTTAGACAAAACTGAATCATAAGTTTAATGCTGTATTAGTACAGTCATCCTTAATCTTGAGTAGATGCAGAGTCTAAATTCCCCATTGTTGTTTCATTGAATGAGGCACCATTGTTAGGAAATCATCTGTTTAGCTAATGCAGAAAAAAGGAACCAAAACGAACATGCAGAGAGTAATAACATAGTGAGAATTTGGATAATGAGTTACACGTTAGTAGAATCCCATCTTAAACATGATTGCCCCTTTTCTTCGACTCATTTTCAAAATTTGTAGATAGCACAAAAATGCTTGTAAAATAACCAATTATCAAGCCCCCAATTATTTTAATACATGTCAAATGTAACACAAAAAGCTTATTCAAAAGACATATTTTCATCCAATCATCACCAAAAGGTAAGTAACACTTGGTCATATGTTGGACAATAGTCATCAAGGATCACAGCATGAACTACACACTAGAGCACAATCTGCATATCACCCACATTGTGGAAAATGAAATGTTGGACTTTAAGGACACCCACCAAGATGTTAAAAAAGTACTAAGAAAGAAACCAGCAAGGAAGAAACTCGTATTTTCATTCGATGCACTTTATAAGCAGCATTGCCAATATTGAAGAACAAATAACACTTAAATAGATAGATAGATAGATAGATAGATAGATAGATAGATAGATAGATAGATAGATAGATAGATATCTATCTATTTAAGTGTTATTTGTTCTTCAATGTACAGTATAATGTGATACTTTCACTTTGCAGCTGGGCAGTTTAAATTTATCTGAGACAGAAGGATCCGCTCTGCCTCACCTAGGCATGTTGGAGGATGGGCAAAGCTTACCTGGGAGGAGTGGAGAAGGAGAATTGTGTTTGTCATAACTTCTGTAAACCTGTTGAAGATATCTGGGGAAATAAATTATCATTTCAACATGGAACTTGTGTATGGGGTTTAGGACTCTGTGATATGTTCCCTATAGCACATTTTGTGAAAGAGTTAGCAGAGAGCTCATAAAGGTTTGGAGCACTGATGTGATCCATGTATATTATGATGGAAAAAATAAATTGAACAAAGGATTAAACAAGTCTTCTTCAGATGGCTGTCATTGTACTCTTCCAAGATGAAAGCTGAAATATGATGACTGTAACCTCTGTAACGAACGAGCAGCAACTGAAGACAGCTGCAGTAAAGGCCTGGCAAAGTGTCACTAGGGTGGAAACCCAGCACTTTGTGATGATCATGGGGTCCACACTTCAGGCAGGCATTGACTGTAAAGGATTTTCAACCAAATATTGAAAGTGATCATTATATTTATGATTATGTTTGTTTGTCCAAATACTTTTGAGCCCCTGAAAATAGGGGGAGCATGTATAAAAATGGCCAAACAGTTCATAAGATATTTTTGGTAAACTCCTTAAATTAAAGGTGAAAGTCTACACTTCAATCACATAATGATTGCTTTATTTCAAATGCTTTGTGGTGGTGTAGACAGCCAAAATTACAAAACTTTGGGTCACTGTCCAAGTACTTATGGACCTGACTGTATACATTGCATAATAAATGATGATGGTCATTCTGTAAAAGCTTGGCCATGCAAAGGAAACACATTGAGAAACCTCATTTTGCCTGGCCTCTGACTTCCTGGAATAGTGAATAGCTAATGCCATGCTCTGTTAGTATGTAGTAAAGTTTTACCATTTTACCCCTTTTGTGTTCTAGTTTTGATATAAAGCATACAAAAATGAATTTTGTCAAAGGTTTTTAAGCATTACAGAACCCAAAATGTGTGTGTGTTGAAGAATCCTATGTCTATTATTTACATGTGTTTACCAGTAGCCACACTCATTTTGACAACAAACTATTGGAAGGGAATTCAATCTTCACCCTTCAATCAAACCTTACAAAGCAGCCAACAGCTGTAAGGTTTTTGTAAACAACGGTGAAAATATCAGTTTATAAAGTTCATTAATGTGTACATTTATATATTGTCAGGTTTAGTGGCTAAGGCAACGAACTTTAAACCACAAGGTTACTGGTTTAATTCTCGCCTCTGCCTCAGTGTGTGACCCTTAACAAGTCACTTAATCTGTCTGTGTTCCAACTGTAAAAAGATATCTGAAAGCAGTTGTGACATATCCTGACCTTATAAGTCATGTTGGATAAAGGCATCAATGAACTATTCAATAAAAATAACAGTTATTTCAGATATACTGTGACACTTTTCACTATAGTCAAGCACTCAGGATTGGGTCTTCAACTGTAGATTTAAAGCTCAGGCAATTCATCTCTAGATCACACTTTTTTATTCACCAGGGAAGGGTAAGCCCAGCTAGTTTTAATTGAATTTCAAGTTGACATACAGAGAGCATTATCATTCTGTCAAAGAGATAACATGCCATAAAGAAGGTATAGTGGTGGAAGCTGTGATGAGGAGTAGTGGACCAAAGGTAAATGAGACTAGTTTCCCTCTTTTTAAAGTCTCCAGTAATTGCTTAGCAATGCTATTGTGTGTGTGTGTGTGTGTATGTATGTGTGTGTTCACCCTGGAATGAATGGTGGCCTCATCCAGGGATTTTTTCAGCCTCGTGCTCGATGCTTGCTGAGCAAGGCTCTAGTTTCCCCCGACCATGCTCTGGACAAGCAGGTTTAAAAAACAGATGGATGGATGAAAGAACAGTAGGTAAATAACAATGTACATAATGAAAATGTAGAGTGCTGTTGGTTTCCAAGTTCAGCCTGCACCCTTTTATAACCTGTACATTTCCACTCATTCATTAAAAAAAAAATCAAACATCTGTATAGCAGAATGCCTGCCAAGGATCCCTCTAAGGTGCACACAACTTTTTATGCTTTGGTGCACAATATTTCCAATATCACAGGGCTCACAGGGTTCACAGAGTAATGTAACTGAAAAGTTTCCTTTATGATGCATAAATCATAAGCACTTACTACTTTACATATGCACCAGGAGGAAAAAGTGACAATATTAATAATAATAGCATAAACACAAAAAGTACATAAACCAAAAATGTATATATGTAATGACTACAATTTAAATCTGCATTCAGATATATTCAAATATGTACTTATTTTTATATGAATATTCAAACATTAATTTTCAGCTTGTCTGATGGCTCTAATGTCAATACTTTAGAATGTCACTTGTTACATTATAACACTCTAAAATTGGAATTGGAAAAATGGCAGGCCACAAGGGTAAGACAGAAAGGGACAAGGAGATAGATGATTGTCAAAAACCAAACCAAAGTCATTACTTGGAAAACAAAATTTGCCAATACCCAAAACGTAATTTGAAACTCACAGCCAAAAGTTCAATAATTAATTTTAAAAAACCACACATGACTTGATTTGATTGAATCAGCAATCTTGGACAACTGGGAAGTTCGTGACCCTGACATTTATACAGTCACATTCATGGCTTCAAATGTCATGCACTTCTAGTTGCCCACCATGGCAACATGGTAGTATTGTAGAATATTCTTAGCCAGGTGTGCACTGGTTTCAGTGAGACTTTATTACAAAGTAAACAAAGTGGGCTAGTCCACAAAACAGCCATCAGACTTTACATGGAGCAGCAATTTATACAAAAGTGACTTTACATTACATATTCTAGCCATTCCTTCATACCTTCATATGCTAATGGCCAAAACCTTCTGGCATTTTACTACTGTTATTTCCTACCCTTTTAACCATGCCCACTTCATAACCAGCATCCCATATGCTAATAACAAACACCCTTTGGCATCTCACCACTATTGTTTCCTACCCTTTTCTTCCATGCCCCCTTCTTGCCAATTCTCCATCCAGTTTTTTGGAAACTATTAATGATGTTAACTATATTGCTGCCAGTCTGTAAGGACTTTTAATACACTGGCGGCTGGTGCCCTCTTTAAAAAACTTAACAAGTGCTCAGAAGTCAAGTGATTAAGGTGTTTATATATTGCATATATTATATATTGTATATTCTGCATATTTCCAGTGTTCATCATACATTACTAATGCTAATCATTACATTTCCAGTGCTCACTTGTGCTCATTATTATATTTCCAGTGCTCTTCTTAAAAATGTATAATTATTATTTTCCATAATATCAACTACAAATAAAATAACCACAATTTGGTGACATCATGAGAAAACAAAAACATTTAAACAAAATTTGATCATAGTAAAAATAACTACTTTTATTCAGAAAGCTTTGTTGCCCTAATGTTTCGTAAACAGTATTACAGACATGTATGGTAAATTCTACAGTGCAAACCTTTCATTTTTTAGTGCATTTGCATACCGCATATTGTTTAAAAAGCACATACTGTTGTTGTCATGTATGTTGGTCTGCATGAAACAAACTGGCTCCCAAAGGACCGATTTTGTGAGTTGCGCTTTGTGTTTCCTTTGCCTGTGGAGAAGAAGCTCCAAGAACAGCAGCGACACTTGAGTTTTTTGCATCTTTATTTTTGAATCTCTGATAACTATAGGACAGATAAACAGTATTAAGACAGCAACATTAAAACTTTTCGGCAGCTGAACCGTACTGTATATTCAAAAAAGTCAGCAATGTTTCTGTAAGGAACTAGAATTTGGAAAAGGGCATCATAAAAGAGTGAAAAATAATATACTTTTCATTATTTTATTAAATTTTATTAAAACTATAAATAGGACTTAATAACAAAGAAACAATCAGGAATCAGCTTTCAGTGTTGAACTCTGCATACTGCAAATAGGGAAATTTGTTTTCCTATCTACGCTTTAAATAACAATTTAACCCTGTTGTTTTTGCTGTGCGCTTTACTTTATCTGTTGCGTACACCATTGTTACTCTCCCTACATCCACTTCACTGAGACTGTTTTCTGATCATATCTTAAAACCATTAGACCAAGTCCTAGGAAGTTTTTTTGTTTTGTTTTTTGCTGTGAGATCTTTGCACTCACTTTTTTCATTCTTGTAATATGTTTTTGGGGCATCACAACAAACTAGTAGCTGTAGATATTTAAATTTCTGCAATGATGGCCTCACTATTTTCTTCTATAAAGCATTTCATTTTTGTTTTGTTACAATTGCTGGTGTCATTTTGATTTGATTAGTATATAGTACATATTATTAATCAGCCTTTTCATTTGAAAACTGACAACAAAACAAACAAAAATAGATGATCATCTGAAAATTTTCCTAATCATCGTAACACGAAAAAACGTTTACAGAGCTTTTCTGATTTGGAATTGTGAAAAGGGGATTTTGCATCTGTACATTCTAAAATGTTTTCTAGTATATAACACCATGTAATATTTCATTACAAACAGAAACAATTAGGTTTACAGTTAACTACAGCATGCTGCATTCTTAAAGAATCAAGCATGCCCTTCCTAGTTACTGCAAATAATGTACAGGCCATGGATTAGATTTGTGAAAATAAGGTAGCTCTGATGGCAGCTAGTGATGGATTTAGTAACGTACAAGAGGAGTAGTTGTGGTAAAAATTAAATTTGGGAATATTTATTAAAGAAAAAAATCTTGTCCTATACTAGGGCCTCTTTGAATATTTGAATAGTTAATCAAACCAAAGAATCAGGCAGGATGAAGCTTGTCCATTGTGTCTTTAATGATCTCTTCATGAATAGGGAGCACCCTGTACAGCAATCTACTAAGGGACAGTTTCCACAAGCAGAGGTGTCAGCAGATGGTCAGATAAGCGCAGAGGTCTATATTTATAATCAACTGAATTTAGCTAACAGTGCAAAATGAATGCATACACGTCACCTGACATTTTACCCTGATTGATTCATTGGTTTACATGCCCATCTTCTGATTGTTTCATTAGCATACATACCCAAACTACATATCGGTCTCATTTCTACTGTATCCTTAGTCCTTACAAGATTTTTCAGTATTTCTTCAGTTTCTGTATGAATGACATCTGTCCAGTCTTACTGGGTACATGATAGTCACTCCTTGTCTTGTACCATCCCCAGAACCTTCTTGTACTTTGTTGTCCACTTGACCCTTTTCTGGTTTCTTGATATGCTTAAACAAGCTTAAACAAGAGATGGATTAACTCTTTTATACTACTCCTAAGATAGATGCTATATATTAGTGCAGAAAGCATATCAAAACACTATGTGCAATAACTATGAGTCTCATTTTCCTTCTACCTACGGTAGTTCTTTTGGTTTTTCAATAAAAGGAAGATCTATATTGGCAGTCTCATTTAATCCAATCTTTTTTTCCTAAAGCATGCTCATCAGGACTCACAAAACTTCTTGCTACTTGAAAATAAAGGCAGAACTGACTACTAATCAGTAGCTAAAACATCTTCTGTTTTGTTTTGAGGTATTCCCTAATAAGCATAAACTGAAGTCTCTGTGATAACTGAGTTACATGTACTGTAACTTGCAGTTTTAAAATTAACATTATTTTTCAAAAATCAATTAAACATATTCTAGGATAAACAATACCAGACGAAAGACAAATTAGACACATTCATGCCATGTCTGAGATAAAAAAAACAACACCCCAGCTATAAACTGTGCAAACTGCCTCATAGATGAGCCTCAAAATTGCAAAAGACTCCAAATTGCAAGTCATTTTATAAAAAACTATAAACCGGGTAAATTTTGGATATCACTAGGGAAATAAAGTTCTTATTTAAAATACAGTTCTAATTTGATGTGATTTTCTGTTTACAAGTTTTATAAATGGAGAAATTTTCCTTCACCAATAAGAAAATTAACCAACTTGTCTACAGGTTTTTTAAGCCTCAGACACAGCTACACCATAAACAAATAAATAAATAGACATGAAAATATCTAAAAGACATTGAAGTCAAAAACCAAAAAAATAATAACGAAAAACAGTTTCCCTCTCCTCTCAAAACAAGCATTTGCAGCTGAGGAATCAATGAATGAGACATATGAGCAACACTTTATGACACCCATCATTTATGATTTATATAAAGACTTTCTTCTTTGAAAACTTTATGTCTACTTCATGCCTCCCATGTGAATCTGCTGATAAAGTCTCACGTACAACAGCTCCAGGCTCATGTGGCTCAACTGAACACAGCATCAAAGATATTAACTTCCAGTCATCTAGCGCTGCCTCCCATATAGTGCACAGACCCCGCAGAATAATTAACTGCTTACATTTCCATCTTCAGGAGCATGACTGATCCAAGGGATTTACTTTCTTATTAATTAATCACTTATCTCAGTGCTTAAGTTAAATTAGTCTCCCGTGGTATGTATATTTTTATTTCATTATTTAAGGCTGTAGTGGTGCTATTTTTTTAGAGTTGTAACAGTTTTAATCACAAAGATATTACCATCTATTTTGTTTTATTTGATCATTATTTAAGTACATAAGTGACTGAATTGCTCTATATATTTTCTTTCCTCTTTATCACTTTACGTAACAACTTTTTTTTAAGTGCCATTCGCATTGTATATTCAGTAGTTATAATTAATGTTATATTGTGACAATTGAACTGACATATTTCATTAAAAGATTATCTAATGCTACTTTAGTGAACCCAGTCTGAAATGGGCTCATTGATATTGTTATTTGAATACATTAAAGTAACACTACCCAAAAATGATATATTTTATACATGTTACTTATTCCATGTAGTTTGCAGTGAAGGCCAAAGATTTTTTTCTCTAATGTTTTTATGCAGCATGGAGATAATAAAGTCCCTCACAGAACAGGCAACTACGGAAACCAACACTTTACACCAGCAAACAATATCAAAAAATGTCCATAATAAAATGTCATGTTATTTGTGTTGCATAATCATAATAAACATAGAGAGACGGTTTTAAAAATGGCTCACACCCATGTCTTGGTTAGGGTCATCTTGCCATGGAGAAGACCAGGGATTGCATTTTGAAATGCTTTTATTGGCCGTACATGGGCTGAGATGTGGAACAGTTTTGTAAGTCATGCCCTGACTGTCAAGTTGTTTCCATTCATAGACCCACTAGGCCCATATTGGATGTCCAAAAGTAAGAATGGTTATCAGTATGTGCTTTGTTGGTTGATTATACAGTAAGGTACCACAAGGAGGTCGCTCTGCAGAAGGCCAACACTCTAGCTATTGCTAAGGCTCTATCAGAAATATTCACACATATTGGCATTTTTCACAAATTTTTAAATGACCAGGGTACGCCATTTACTTCTTACATCATGAAGCAGCAGTGTGAGAACCCTGCAATTAAACAATTGAGCACCACTGTTTATCACCCACAGACAAGTGGCCTGACTGAACAATTTAACAAGACTTTAAAACAGATGATTCAGCAGGTGGCCCATGACAACCCAACCATCTGGGACACCATGTTGCCCTTCCTCCTATTTGCTATCTGGGAGTCCCAAAGGCAATATTTTTCTGGAGGACTTGACTGGAGTTCGCAGTGCATCTCATGGGGTGAGATTTGTCGATTGGGTCATTTCGCTCAAAGAACAGATTTCTAAATTGTCCTATATTGTAATGAAGCATCAGCAGCACGAACAGGAAGCACAAAAACGTAATTATGACAAGAAAAGCAAACTTTGTGAATTCAAAAAAGGGCGATTGGGGCCTGATATTGATCCTGTCTGACCTCCATAAATTTCAGGCAAAGTGGCTGGGTTCAGCGGATAGTAGAGGAGTGTATGAGTCTCGTAAATTATAAGGTCAGAATACCTGACAGACAAAGCCAATGTAAATCTTACATGTTAATGTTTTCAAAGAGTACCACGAACCGCATTAGTTGTTGGCTACATAAGTGGCAGCTTCTCAGACAGCAGTTGCCATTGATGATGATTTGACGGACACCCAGAAAATAAAAGCGAGTGGAGAAACCCAGTTGTTCTGGTTCCAAAGCCAGACAGTTCGGTTCTGTATAAATTTTAGATGCTTGAATAAGGTTCCCAAGTTTGATGAGTACCTGATGCCTCGTATCAATGACTTATTGGAGAAACTCAGGCAAGTCTCATATATTTCCACCCTGGATATCACGAAGTGATACTGGCAGGTACCTTTGGAGAGGTTGTTTGAATTCACCGGACTCCCATTTGGTCTCCATGGTGCGCTGTTGATTTTTCAGCAGATGATGGAATAGATTCTGCAACCCCATTCCATGTATGCTGCTGCATATCTCAATGATGTAGTCATTTTCCATAATGATTAGAGGTCACATCTCGACTGCCTGCAAGCAGTTTGACGTTGGCTGGGTTGACAGCTAACCGTAAGAAGTGTAAATTGGGGATGCCAGAAATGCATTATTTGGGGAGCTCTGTGGGAATGGTTTGATTAAATTTCAGTTGGACGAGGTGGGTGAGGTGCTTACATATCCACGTCTGCAAATGTAGAAGCAGTTTAATGCTTTTCTAGGACTCGCTGGGTATTTCAGATGATTTGTTTGCAAATAGGTTTGGCCTGATCATTGACCTTACAAAGGGCACCATTGTCTGGACCAATGACTGTGAGAGGTCCTTCTCTGACTTAATGGCTGTTTTGTCTTTATTCCCAGTTCAGTGGAATCCAGACTTTTGTAAGGAATTTATTTTACAGATGTATGCAAGTGCTTTTGGTTTAGGGGTGCTCTCTCAGTGTTTCGATGGGGAAGAACATCTCATCACTTTTCTGAGCAGGAAATTACTTCCCAGAGAGCATAATTGCCTAACCATAGAGAAAGAAATTTTGGGAACAAAATGAATGGAGAAGGCCCTCCCTTACTACTTGTGGGGCAGACAGTTTACCCTAGTAAAGGATCATGCTCCACTCCTGTGGCTCTACTGGCAGAAAGATAGAACTCCCGATTCACTAGGTGGTTTATTAGTTTGCAAATGTTTGATTTTCATGTTCGCCATCAGACCAGGTCTGCGCATGTCAACACAGACGTCCTCTTGCATCTGGCTGAGCCCAGCTTAGATAGTCGCCGCATTCTCCCTGTTGTAAACAAAGCTGGGGGGGGGGGGGGGGGGGGTGTGAGACCCCAAGACTTCCCCAGTTGTACAGAGTTCCAAAACTCTGTCAATGCAGGCAGAGATTGCTTATCCATCATTGAGGCAACTGCAGGTCCGCAGCCTCTATGCGTAATGCATCAGTTGGCCAATGATTGATACGAGGAACAGTCCCCATTACTTCTTGTTTGCTGTGTCAAGGTGTATTAAAGTGGTAGCTCCCATTTCAATAAAGACCCTGACTGTGCCTGTTTTGATTGGAATAAAGTTAGTTTTCCTGAAGCCTGTGTACTCAGCGTCTTCTCTTGGGTGCAAGACAGTGACTCACGCATCATATTATACAACATTTAATTACAGCTGATGTGTACAGTTTGCAGGGTGTCTTGCAATGGGTCGCCGTGGGCAATATAAACAAATGCTATCATTGTATTGCTGCATTATGACCTGTGTCGTTGATTCTCCAAGGTGGGACAATGATGATTGTCAGCAAAGATTATCCAAGGGGGAACTGGGATGACTTGTAGCGGCGATTCTCCATGTGGTACGGGAAGACTGCCAATGGTGATCCCCCAGGAGGACTACCGCCAACATGTCTCTGTCTCAAAGACACAAAAAAGGCAAATTTGGGTCATAAGAAAAAAAAAAGTATAAGAACCACTGGCCTAAATTAATTAAAAAAATAAAACACAAAATAATTGGTCACATAAGTATCGGCCCAATTCCAGTCATTTAGTGGCAAATGCACCTTTGGCAGCAATGGGACTTAAATTCAAAATCTTGTTCACAAATTCACAAGTGTGTTTTTTTGCAAATGGTTTATTTAACAATATTTTCATAAAATACATGTATTTCAGACATTGTAAGCATATGAATGGAAGACTTGATATGTAGATTGTGCAACACAACTAACATGAAATTTTTTTCATGGACATTTTTGTTACATTTTTTGTTGTCCAGTGTTAGTCACCATAGACACCTGTTCCATCAGGAACTTTGTTATTTCTGTTCTGAATGAAAATATTAGACATCAGGTTTGTTTTAAGAGGCAGCATATACATATGCATCTTTGAAAGGTGATCAGGACAAGCCCACAGAAATGTAAGCATTAAAAATTAATAAATAAAGCTGTTTCAATGATAAGTCCATTAATCTAAAACCTAAGACAGTCTCAAAAAGCAGGCAGAGGGTCAAAAACCATAAAAGGTAGAAACACTAAACAAGAAATCCAAAGTCCAATAACTGAAGTAGGAGTCAGAAAGCACAAAACAATATATCATAGCAATATCCAAACCCTTAGATGTACAAGGGGAACTCTAGGTAGTCACTGCCATAGAAGCATATGCTCAAGTGAAGCCACTTTCTTAGTCTCCTGTTTTTAAGTTCCCAGCTCTCCCATTAAGTAACTGCTATATAATAAATGTTACTATGTGGCAGACAAGACAGGTGGAATCCCAATCCATTCCTATTACCCTGTCTACTTTGGGGTGTGACTCACTCACTTACCCACCACACTATGACACAAAAATACACCAATCCAAGAAAGTCTTATAGCGACTTCTGTTCACCTGAACTCCTGGGCTAAAAGTTCCCCTTAGAAGGTGAAGAATCTACAACAATTGTTTAGCTTCATTCACTTTCTCAGGGACAACATAGGCTGAGATTTATCATTAAGACTGAGATGGTCCCTACATTATAATTGTACTATATTAAAACCAGTTATACTATACATACTAGCATGAAGAAAAATGGCATGATATTTCAACTATTGTTATCTTTTGGAATGTTATCAACTTTCATTGAATAATTTACTCATGTCCAATGGTGAGGCTAATTGTTTCTCACCTTCCATTAATGGGGCTGCTGCCTAATTATGTGATGTTCGAATAAACAGTGAGAATTCATGTTTTTCTAGTGATTTGTGCCTGGTAGAAATGGTGTGATTTTGTTCTTTGAATCAGAATTTATTATAACACATTGTAGTAAGCACATACATCACAACAATGAGGCACACACACAAAATGTAGTTAAGCCTAAACCAGACAACTTTATTTGCAACCAGTAATAAAGAAAACCTTAAGTATCTACTGCCCCTTCCTGATTTTGGGCCACAGGAAATGCCTGCCAAAATAACAAAACTAACTAGGTAACAATGTGAAACTACTATTGCATTATATTTCCAAGTTGTTTGAGCTCTCCCAACAAGGCTGGTACATACAACAAATATTACATCCTCTCTTTCTCTACTCCCCTTTCTCCTTGCATGCTGCTCCACTCTGAAGAAGACTGCTACTCCTCCACTGGCTCATACTTACCTTTTTGTGTGGCAGTCTCTACCCACCTTCTTTTCTCTTCCCGAAGGTTCTCCCCTGTTTGTCTTGCCTCTATTACTCCAGACACTAGGCCCACCTTTCCTCTAGGGCACTACACTATGTAAAATACAAAATTATTTCATTTGGGTGGTTTAGGCTTGTTTTGCTCTACGGTAGCATTGCCCCTAAGCTCTTGCTGATTGGTACCTCTTACCAGACAGTTACTTCATCCCATCTTGCTGAAGTGAGAATGGTTTTTGTACCAGGGTGTCCCACTTGGGAGTTCAACTTTAAAAATGCGAATTACTCGCGAACGCGTGAACGTAAAGGCGAGCTGTAAGAACTGAACATACCTGTCCACATTACAAAAGGTGCTGAAAATGTCCTCCCCCAGCGTCCACGCACAAGGAAACACGACGCTCCATATTTGAGAATGTCCTCTGCAACATGTCACTGTCGATGGAAACAATTTCACGCTCGATGTTTGCTTTCAGTTGTTCGATGGTCCTGGGTTTGCTTGCATAAACTTTGCCCTTTAAATATTCCCATAGAAAAAAATCTGGGGGAGTTAAATCGGGCGATCGAGGTGGCCACAAACCGTTCGAGATCACCCTGTCTCCAAAAAACGATCAGATCTCTTCCATACTGGCATGAGAGGTATGGCACGTTGCCCCGTCCTGTTGCCCTGTAGCGGCGCCCGCTATAGTGCCCGCCTCTTTATGACACAGAATCAATTCTTCATTAAATAAGGAATATTTTGAACCTTGTTGCATGATGACACATGCACGCGTTGTACTCCCGAGTGAGACACCCTATATTTATGGAATATTAAGCTTGTTTACATTTTATCAAAAGCAACTGCCAGCTGCATAACTGAAACTTTTTAAAAAATGAAAAACCTTTGACATGCAAGTTTCTGACTTCTTATTTAAATTATAGCAATATTAATTTGCAGTGAAAATATATACATTTGTTCAAACATTTACTGAGGATAAACTGCTTTGCAGACTTCTATGTTTGTTATTTGTTTTTTTTTTTTGTGATTTTATAAATACATAAATTACAACAAATGAATTACAAGTGAGTCAGACATACAATGTTGTACTTGATTCAGTTTAATTCTGACTTTGCTTCCCCTACATGTCTCCATATATACTGTAACGAGTAGGGGCCCCCACCAAGCCCCAAAATCCAGATCATCAACAACCCTAACACAATCCTGAGTTCAAAATAAATAAATAAATATAATACACTGCTATTTTCCCTCCTTCCACCACTACAGGTAAATGTCACCTTCTGCCTCCCCGTGACTCACCTGGATGAGGTCAAGTAGCTTCTTTTGTGTTGGACACAGGAGTTCTTCTGGTGCCATAGCACTGAATGGCAGAAGCTCTTCCAGGTCACACAGAGCCCTATGAAACAGGGAGTTCTTCTCCCTCTAGTACCTTCTGGCAGCACCCAAGGACCTAAGGATCTATGCTGTTGTCCATACTGGGTCTATGCCAAAGTAACACTGCCATCTATTGTACTGGTGGAGGAATCCAGTATGGTGTCCCAGCTAGAAAAGGCACCATCAACCAACCTGGCCAGGATGCCTGTCCATCCAGCTTGCAACCTACAATATATATAAGGTAATAAGACTTCTACCTGTATGGCATTTGTACCCAGGCATCCTCATCCTCAATGACTGATGAATAAAGGCAAGTGGCTGGCGTAAGATAGTAAACTGCCAGATGGAGCAGTAAGATGTACAGACTCATTATCAGTGCAGATGAGCGTTAAGTCTTGAAGCTACAAAAGTAGAAATGATTTAATAATATGGATTAATCAGAGAATAAGGAATTTTTTGAAAATAAGGTTTTTAGGAATATATGTAAGTTTCACATGGGTTCCAGCACATAAATGTGAGGAAGGAAAGGAAATATTAGACTTTCTATCTAAAAAGACCCTTAAAAAACAGGAATCTGTAACAAAACATCCTCTCAGAATAGGAGAAGCAAGAGGGTTAGTGAAATCGAGAATCAAGAAATTTGGCAAGAAATGTGGGATACTGATTCTAAATGAAGGCATTTTTAGGGTTGGTAGGAGAGGATGGAAAAAATTAGAGAGAAGGAATCATTTTTACATGATTGAGATTAGGGCACCCAATCCCTAACTGTTCATTAAACTTAATAGGTAAACATAATTCAAGATTGTGCAGATATTGTAATGAAATGGAAATAGTTGAACATAAATTGCTGCATTTTAAAGCTTACAGGGAACCGAGACAAAAAACTCCAAGACACTTTGAATTCATCTGGGGTAGTAAATTTCAGATTGGAAAAGGAGGAATGAAAATACAGTATGAGTATATTATAGTACTGTATTTACTTTTGACAGGGCTGTTTAAATTAATCTATCCATCCATCCATTATCCAACCCACTATATCCTATATCTGCTGGAGCCAATCCCAGCCAACACAGGGCGCAAGGCAAGAAAGAAACCCCGGGGAGGGCGCCAGCCCACTGCATAAATCAATCTAGTATTTATATAATATACTAAAAACTGGGTATCAACATTTACATTTAAAATCGTTAACATTCAGTAGTGCATTTGTTCATAATAATGTTTACCAGTGTTGTGCAAGAACTAGTTCAAAAGAGTGCGTTCATTGAACAAGCTAATTTTTTAAGCACAGTGAACTTAACGTAATGTATTTGCAAGTGAAGAACTTGAATGTGAGCTAGTTCAGTTTTATGTGATATTCTGGATCAGATTTAGGTCCAGATTAAACGTTTTTCCTTACCCTGTAATGTAGGGGTGGAGCCAAATCTGAATACGGTATTCGGATAAGCACAAATAGTGCATTTTTACGAAAATGTATTTCGTATACATTTTTTGCCATTTACTTGTTTTCGGAAAAAATAATGTAAAATCAAATAGGCACTGTCTGTGTCTGCCTGCTTGTGCTTAAACTGCACCCCTGCTATGGCAAGCCAAATTATCATTCAGAGATATCTTGAAAACATTTAAAGATATCTCTAAATCTTTTAAAGATATCTCCCTGCTAACACGATCATGTGGTGAAGCTCCGCTTTCGCTTTTAGAAAAATGTTGTACTTCGCGAGGCTACTTTATATTTTTCCCCATTGGACATGCAATATGTGACGAGAATTTTGACCGGCAGCATAATAGGTTAGTTCACCTACACACACACGGTTGGAAATAGAGCGGTAATTTATATGTATACTTGCATCTATTTAATTTCTTTTTTGACCAGGAGGATGTTAGCATATATGGTTATACCTGTTTGTTGCTGGGTTTAACTCAATAAAGTGTATTTTAATAAAAAAAAGTCTTCATAATTATTGTATCTTATTTAAGAACAGTGTAATAGCCTAATATAAGGCATGCAAAATTGAAAAAGTAAACTTATGGGTCATTTATTCTCAATCCTTATAAAATACAAAATGAACTGAACATGAATTGGTTCAAAATTGAAATGGTGAAATAGGAATGTGAATTTATTCATTTTAATGTGTGTGAACTGAACTTTGAGCTAGTTCTTGTGAGGTGTGAACTTTGCACAACACTTAGCAATGACAAGAATGCCATTTAAACAGATATCCCATTAATGAAAAGATAAGAACAAGGACATAGCCAATGATGCCTTCATCAAAATGTCATTTACTCCCAATTCAGAACTTATTTATAAAACTTCCCTTTCTAGATGATGTTGAGTGTGATGAGAAATAAATAATTGTCTGATTAAGTATGTTAATTGCTTATATCACATTAAATTAGATTTTTCAAGTCTCAGATGAAAGGTTATCACATATATAGTTGTAAAGCAAAAATTATTCATTATGACTGTTTTAGTTTGTATATCTATTATGTACACAAAGGAAGAGAATCTGGAGTAAAGCTTCTGAACAATGCTGGTATCATGTTGTCTTTTAAAACCTTCATCTTGGACGTACTTGGATTGAATCTACATTGTACTCTATGGGTTCAATTTTGGTTCTTTCTCCACAGGATGCTATGTGTTCATCCTGTATACAGATGATATTGAATGGCCACCTATAACTTCATCATTTTGCTTTACAGTACTCCACAGTGCTTTCAGGTTATTTTGTTTAGAACAATAATGTGCTATTGGAATATATTTATTTTGCATAAACAAAATAATAAGGCCTTTTTAATTTTATTTTTTAAAACACATAAGTTGAAATGATGCACTGAAATAAAAAGAATCAATTTTAATATTGCTTCTAGGAGAAACAAATCTTTAAATCACATAGCCTGATTTATTGCTAGTTCTTAAATGATTCATTAACTGCTGTTTTAGAGGGACTTCATATTTTTTACTACACTCAAATAATTCCAAAAAAGAACAACATTGTCTGTAGGGTGATTTCTCCAGCTACTGTGACTTTCATTACATGCCTCCAAAAAACACAAGTTTGATTACCTAGCAACTCTAAACTGGGGCAGTATGAGAGTGGGTTTGTGTATAAGTGAGCTCTGTGACAGACCCTCATGGCTGAACCATTTAGGGCTGGGTATCATTGCCTTGCACCTGAAGTTACTGAGACAGACACTACTGGACTGAAGTTAACAGGTCTGAGAATGTTATGTCATGTCATAAACAGCAACCTTTGCTATTTTTATATATATATACTAGGGGGCTTACTACCTGCTCGCTTCGCTCGCCAACCCCCCTGGCTACGCGCCAGCCACTTTGTGTCTCGTTGTGAAGAGCGGTGTTGAACACACCCCAAGGAGATGCAGTCGCTCCTCCGAAACCCCCTCTTAAACGGTAATACAACGGGAAACAAATACAGTTTTTTTTTACCTACTCTTTGCTCAATCAGCTGCTGGCTTGATGTTGGTGCTGTGCCGCGTGATCTGCATCTCGCACAACGCTTCAAACATTTAAAAGCCTGTACAGCAGCTGTCTTTGTCATCTACTCTTTGTCTTTTATTTCCGGCCCAGGGCAAGGTTAAATCTCTTGGAACAAAGTCTCGTCTTGCAGGATGTGAGTTCTTGATATTTTTTAGTTTATAATTAAAAAACAGACTAAGAATCTGAAAATCTAACAACATTACATTAAAGTTCAATAATTTCTGAAAAGAATGATACCAAACATATATACGTAGGTTTTAAAATAAGCCAGATTTAAAAAGTGACATAAAAATGTCACATAAAATCGTTGCACAATATCGTTGCATTTTTAGGCTTAGGATTTTATATATATAGAGTAGATAGCAACACACTATAAAAAATATGTAATGAATAAACTTGCACACTCAAAATATTGTGTAGCCTACTGAACAGTAGCACAGCATTTAGATGCACTGTCACAGATGATCTTCATCAGGCATGAGCACACAAATGTACGTCATCCAAAATTAGACATGTGAATCAGCATGAAACAACTACTTTTCATATCACCAAAAATAAATTAACAATAACAATTCAAAATAGGTCTATTTTGGATGTGTTTTGTGACTTTTTCTTTGACAAAAAGTCCTTTATGTTTTCAGTGAAGTCTAGGATTCTCATTAAAACATCAAAAAAGTTCAATAAGGACAGACCATTCTGCTCAACAGAGCTTTCCAGTCCTATAAACCTAAATCCTGCAAAATTATATCAACTCGAGTTTTGAAGATTAGATTCTAAAGTATTACTCTCTACCACACAGTAGTTCTCTGTGTGATGAAAAACTTCCTAACATATGTATGATATTTACTCTTTATGTCTCAAAAGAAAACTGACAATGACTTTATTAATCCATTAAAAGCAATATTTTGTGTATTCCCAAATAGAATCAAAGTGCATAGGGAAATCGATTGTAATAGCCAGTACCACACTACTTGCACACAGACTTGCTCAATTGGAAGAATCCCAAACCGTCTTCTATAACATAAAGGATACATAAACATTTTTAAAACACAGCAAGAATTAATTAATATTACTTTAGAATAAGCTTGCAGGGCCTGTTATTGACTCTCTTATGCTATTAACGGTTCTATTATATTTAAAAAGTTACATGGGGTTTCTGCTCGTTCTCTCTTTTTTTCTTTTTCTCTTTGTCTTCAATGGGGTTAAATCTTCTTGTTTCCTTTGTATTTCTATTTTCCTTTGTTTTCTCTGTATTGATTTTGAAGAAAATGTTTGTATCTGTTATGTATTATTACTTGTTTCATTAGGTAGCAAGCCATTATAATGTTTTGCTTTTCAAAAACAAAATAATTTTTTTTTTTTTAAATGATCAATGCTTCTTTTCCACTAAAACCATGAATCAGAATGTCAGGCAACTTCAAACCCAGTTACTTGAACAACAATTACATTAAATAAAAGTGGTGAATATTGGTACACACACTTCCACACAGCAGATAGGAAGAAAATTATTCTGGAGATAATTGGTATTCTGTTCTTTTTTTCAACTTCTTAATATTAAGAGTAACTAATTACTCATTAATTCCTACTCATTAATTCCTAACCCTAACCCTAATTCCCCCTTAACTACAGCATAACTAAGCAATTATTACTGTACGCTAATTGTGCAACTTAATAAAAGACATAGGTGACTACACAATCATGTATAGAATAAGAATGAGGAGTGTATAGTTTCCTATCCTATTGTTTCTTAGACTAATGGTTGTGACCCAGCTTGGACACGTTTGTGGTGGGTCACCACGTGATTGTGTAGTAAATAAAATTCATCCGAGCTTAAATCCTGTGGCAATTGATACAGCACCCTCTGTTTGTTGTGGTATTTACTGTGGTAATATTATGTAATGTGGTGTATTATGTAATATTATATGCAGCCAGACTCTTCTGTTAACACATCACAGACAGCTTTTCCTTCTATTGTACCAAAATATAACTTAATATTCCCCATGACATCATCATCCCTCTCACAGTTTGCGAAGTCATCTAACTGTGATGACTAATAAGTAAAACAAGCATAAGAAAGGTAGAGAGGGGAGGGAGTAACACATGAGCTTGTTAGGTGAAGGGAACATGGTGTAATGTAGTATGAAATGTTGAAATGAAAATAACATGTGCAGCACAAAGATGTAACAATTTCCAGGATGTTGTGCGGGGTTACTCTATAGGGTGCAGGTATGTATAGCACTCTGACAGTGTTGTATGCTAAATGCAGTTCCAGTGGACATTAAAAACAGGATAGATCCTCGATGTATGTTTGCTTTTACACAGTACATTGAACCCAAATCTCTAACAGAGGTGCAAAGACGGTTTCAAGTTAAATTTTACGTACCTTGGCGATTTTAAAGTGATTTTATAAATCTAAATTTATTTGTGGTGTGAAGGATGTGTTTATTGGATTACTGAGAACTGTAAGATTACCAGAAAATATTGAAAGGGTGAGACAGGCTGTAGAGCTGAGAGATCCATGTTCAGCACATGTTCATTTAGTAGAATTACACATTTTAGACTAGACTGTTAACCAAATTCTTCATCAAGAGTTATCCTATCACCTGTGTAAAATACAAAAACTGCAGAATTTTTTTTGGAATAATTTAGCTACACAGCTTAGCTCATGTACTTAGTTTATTGAATTGTTAAATGAAAGGCAGGATATGCTGAACATTTTGCAAAATTATTTAGAAGAATGTAATGTTAATGGTGGAGCTTTCTTTATACCTTTATTTTTAAATCATAATGTTATTTAAAACCAGGTAAATAAGCATAGAATAATTGCTTTTTGTAGATAGAGCAGTTAAAGAAGCTCCACATAGTCTGAGCATTGAACTGAGTTACAGGTAAAAAAAGAAAGTTAAACTAATAAAATTAAAACAGGCTGTTTCAGGGGGTCCAAGTAGCTTTTTAACACATTACCAGATGTTGATGGCATAGGACAATCAGGGTGCTAATGAAAGCTGGAAGGTTCAGACTTTAGGGGAATGAACAGAATACTGTGAAGATAAAGTGGAGGAAGCAAGGGCAGGCTCTATAGGGAGCCATGGAGGAGGATGGGGAAGAGGACATAGTCATGACCACATTAGGCGAGAGAATAAAAGCCCAGCGGTATAATGTTAGGACAGGCAGTGATGTGCCAAAACTCAATCTCTTTCTGAGCAGAGTTGAAACCTTGAGGCTTGGTCTCCTAAAAGTCCATAAAAACCTTGAAATTGGTTAGTTGACTTCTGCCCAATATTTAGTTTTCAGGAAGTGAGAGCACAGAACTTAATGAAATTAAAATGGGTCAATATTCATTTTGATAATGGCAAAATGAGATTGAAAAGAATGAGAAGGTTTAGAGCAGTTGTTAATGGGAACTCTTAAATCTATGAACATGCAACAATAGTTCTCAGAGAAAATGTCTGAAACTGAAGCAGAAATATCAACTCCCAAATATATGAGACTATTAGATAAAGGGATAACAGAAGAGAGGGAGGCTGACAAGACATATCATTAAAAGGAAAAAGAGAAGACTTACTCCAATTAATCTTGTAAACAGGCTTCAAAACACATGAACAGTTCTAACACACAGTGGATATCAGATGGGACATTATTAAAGTCTGAAATTGCAATAGAAATTAGAAGCTGGGAACTTTGAATGGAAATTGTAAACAGTTCAAGAGCTAAATTGGACAGCGGGAGAGACAAAGGGCAGCCCTGTGTAGCTCCTCTACTAATGGGGAATTGGAGGTGATATGTTAGGATTGGACAGGAGGACTACAGAGGGAGAAGAATAAAGAGCCTTAACTAAATTTACAAAACCTATACTAAAGACCACTCAAAACATATTTTGCCACAAGAATTGCCAATTGCCTTCTCAGCATCAAGGGAAAGAAGAACAGCAGGGCTTGATAAGGAAGGAATTGAATCAACAATATGCAGAGGTCTACACATATTATCAGAGGCTAACTGAGAGTTTATGAAGCCGGGATGGTACGGGTGGATTCATTTACTTATGACTTTCTGTAAGCAAAGGACCAGAATGTTCGCTAATAGTGTGTTGCTGAAATGATAAGACAGAGGGGCTTATAACTCTGAAATAAAGTAGGATCTTTAATTTGTTTTAAAAGTAAAGTAATAACTGCCATGTTAATTTAATAGTCTAGATCTCTGGAAGAGGTAGGTTTATTAACCATATCAAGAAAAGAGGGTGGACAATTGTATCCTAAATGTAGACATTACCTCAGGCAGAAGGCCATCCATCCACGGGGCCTTTCCAGTGCTCTTAGTGGCAAACGCATTTTTAAGTTAAGCCGAAATAATAGCAGCATCTAAAAGAGTCGCCTTTAACAAAGGGAAGTGGAATGTTATCCAAGAATTATTTAACATCAAACGGAGTGGCACTAGAAGTATCAGTAAACAGTTTGGAATATTACTCTAGAAACTTATGATTACTTGGAGATCATTTGAAATTGATTCAGATTTGGTGTGGATAGAAAGTAAGGAGGAAAAAGAGGCATTTTTCCTTAGTTCTGGAAGCAAGCAATCTGCTTGGCTTCACTCCCTGAGACCTAGTACTATAAATTAACAATTCAACTCTTTGACCTAAAAGGCTGTTAAACTCAGTTCTAAAATTAGCAAATAAAAATTAATGATCTTTGTCGATTACAAGAGGGTTCATGCCAGGGATGGTAGTTTAGATTTAAGATCCTTTATTCTCTGAAGTATAGTATATGCCAAATATGCATAAAAATTTATAGTAAAACCATGAATAAAGACTTTAATTTCCTCCCAAACAGCACCAGCATTATTGTATGTCAGAGACTTGTCTAGTTTGATAGCAAGTTGTGTGCAAAAAAGTTAGTTTTTCAAAAGAGAAGAATAGAACTTCCACCTTGCAGATCAGGATGCATTGAAATGGAAGTGTAATTGCAAATGGTTAAATTTGTGATTCAATAAAGCAGATAAGATAGATGAAGCATCTGAAACTAATAGAAATCTGTGAAAGGAAATTATAATTATTACAGAACAGTAAATTGTGACAGGAAGAGGAAGAGGCTAAAGGTTGGAGCAAACAAAACAAATCAATTAAATTAAGATCAGCAGTAAAATTACACAAAGAAAACATTGAGTGAGGAGTGCAACGACTTTAGTGCAGCATTCATGTTTATGTCAACCAGGAACCTTCAATCAGAGAATTTAAGCAGATGACTGATCAGGTTGAAGAAGAAGGACTGGCAATATTGGGTATAGCCACATTTAGAGACAAAGAGTAATTTGCAAGCTCCCAGCTCCATCGGAAAAGTAATAAATGCAACTCAAGCCATCTGTATCTGATTGCAGTTTGTTAATTTGTAGGTTATGCTGCAGTAAAGTCAGAAGGCCACACCTTTCGAGTGAGTACAAGAAGATGCAGCGACTCTGTAAAGTTTTTTTATTACAATGCAAACCATCAGTGGCCAGCAGATGTAACTCCTAAGTTAAGGCCATATCTATGTAGTAACAATGGTACTGATCTACTAGGCAAGAGTGCCAATGAGCTGAGCGCAAAGACCTGATGTTCCTTGAAATAATGTTGAGTTTTGACATAATTAGTTTGAAAATAGAGATTTTTAGAAGACCAAGTGAAACAATAACAACAACAAAAAATCTGCGTATTGTGGTGTGGTGGTCATAAACCTTACAAATATAAGAACAGGATGTTCCCCTTAACTCAGGCTTCCACCTCAAACCTCCCAACTTATACATCCAACCTCAACCAACTAACAAATGAACATCAGCAGTTGACACCCCACAGTGTGTTAGTAGTGTAAAATGAGGGAAGGAAAGAAACCTGGAGATGAAACCTATATATTTATTTGCTTGCATGATCTCAGAGGCAAAATTTGGGAGTTTGAGGAACCACTTGGGCCATATTTGGGTAAGAAAAGATATTTTGCAGTGTTCTTCTTGGCACTCTCTTTATAGCCCACAATTCCTCTTGATTGGCAATGTCTTTATAGAGTGCATTAATCTCTGAGCCATGATGGGATGCTGCAGACTGTGGAGCTCAGATATCGCTATTCAGTTTCACCTGCTCTACCTTAGTAGTCTTCAGTTTGGCACATGTATCAATAAAGTTGGTCTGCATGGTAATATTTAGCATGGCAGTATGTTTAAGAAGTTGAATTTTCATCAAGTCGCAGTAGTCCATATTGTCACTGGATTCTTATAATAGAAGCTGCTATTTCTATGGTAAATTGAAAGCTGTGGACTGGGGTCTCCAATCTGAAGATGACATTTATTCTCGTTGTCAGTCAAAAGCACTTTGCACTTTACCTGGGAAATATTACAAATAGAAAGGGACAGAGAGATGAATAATGGGTTTTGCTTGGTATGGGAGGGTAATAATTGAACTTTATCCAGCCATCACAGTGAAGCATCACGTGATTCCTAATGACCTAATTTTTTACACTTCTGTTTCAGAATGCCTGCTTCTTCCATTTTCTTTGATATTTTAAAGTTTAAATAATTTTAAAAAAAGAGTGCTTGAGTGCATTTTCCACAAAAAAGTGTGTATTACAAAAAACGAATCAAATAAAATAAACTATACCTATTTTTTAAAAATATCACACACAGCTTTCTTTTACAGTAAACAATTCTTATTTAATGATCATATTGGCTGAAACCAAGCAATGATCACAACATCGCTAAACTGTTCCAAGATCAGCACATATTTCCATAACCATCATAGAAAGTTGCTCAGCCTTGACATTCTCATGTTGATTTGAGGAACATGCCAAAATAAAATCATGGTGGGGCAGGTGGGAGAACACAAACTAGGATTAGCACAATTCTACTTTGTTTCTACCTTTAGTGCTGCATAAATATCCCTCTTGTCTTGTAGTTAACTGCAGCTAATTCTTCACTGATAGTAATTTAGAAAGGACACAAGTTAATATGAATACTTTGTTCAAATGAAGAAACACTAACTGAAGGATTTTTTCTATCACTTAACTAAAGGAGCTCTTACAAATTTTATTTTCCTATAATAATGTACTCCAAAGTGCAATTCATGGATTACATTCAGAAATCCAAAACTACCATTTATTTCCTTATGAGAATCATATCTATGATCTGACAACTTTATAAATAATGCTACTAAAAAATGCAACTATTTATGTTTCCCTGACAGACAGAGTAAAGTGACAGTCAGGCAGTATACTAAAATATCCCATTAGCATGGGACTGCCTTTTAACAAATCTATATGCAGGAAGACTAAAGTAAAGCAGGCTTATTTTAACACCAGGCTTTGTATTCAGACACAAGAATTGTCACTCCAGTAAAAAAAGTTTTTCTCAGGCTAAAGTAGCTAAGAAGTCCATTTTTGCTTTACATAAGGAGAGCTGGAGGTGACTTTGCAATCCTGAGTGGACGACATTTAAAAATGAACTTTTTTGCTTTGCTTTTTGTTTTTTGAGAACATCTAAACAATTAATTAGAAAAAACTCCAACTTACTAATTATTGTCACCATTTAAAAACAGCTGTCTTCAACAATATCTTTGACCACAGTCATGGGGATATTCTGTGCATTTCAAGCGGTGTTATTGTACAACAGAAAAACACCAGTAAGGTTCTCATTCACACTTCACTTTTCTTCCCAATACAGTAGGTGGGTGGACTGAATACTGCGACACACAACAGCAGAACATGAGTCAGAGAATGGTGTCTAGACTTCTTATTAATATGTCACTATGCCGAAGCAATTTAAAAGGCAAGTAAAATGTTTGATTAAACTGAAATAAGTACTGAATTTAAATTAAGGAACGTTATACTCAGACTGTATAATGCACAAGTGAAAAGACACTTGAAGACCATGTACAGTTCTGGTCACCACACTACAAAAACATAGCAGCACTTGAAGCTGTGCAGAGGATAGCAACAAAGTGGAATGGAGGACAAGGCCTATATTGCCAGGCTAAGCAAAATAAACCTGTCAGGTAGATGCAAGCCTAATTGAGGACTTCTGTTGATAAAGCAGAATTCTTTAAGGTGAGTAATGAATTACCTATTGAAGTCCATCCAGATGACTCCTTCACACAAAAGGCTATGAGAATCTTGAAGAAAAACCTGAGTTATGTAGTTGAAGTAGTCACCTTTTCAACTATTTTAAAACTATTATGATGAGATCAGTTTAGCTGTTAATTAACCAAACACATGGTATCAATTGAATGGGCTTATCTTCTTTCTCAAACTTGATATTTTTCTTTCTTCTTATATCAAATGAAGTTTCAGATCTCACCTAGGTTGAAATTTTCATTTGGTTACTAATATTTAAGTTTTAAAAATAACATTGAATTAAATAAAACATATATATATATATATATATATATATATATATATATATATATATATAAGTAGTATCATTTTACTCCTTATTCTAAAAAAAAATGTTAAAACTTTATTGCGTTAATTGAGACATGAAGGAAGCTTGAGGATCTATTTATTCATCGTAGTACAGTGTCCATTTTAGGACATCCTCCTCCCTCCGAAAAAACTCCATCCTTCCTACTACCTTCGACAAAATATTCCTCCTCCCTCCTCCCTCCTCTCTCCTCCGTCCGCTCTCAGTTCTCCGATGTCCGTTTTCCGCCATCCACCCTCCTATCTCCGTCATCCGCCTTCAGCTCTCCATCAAACCCCACACTCCCCCCGCCCCCTCATCGACATTTTCGTTAATGAAGTGACGTAATACTTCAGCTCCACCTTCTTCACAAGTTCATTAACCAAATTATTTGTCAATTATATTTCACAGTAAGAATTTACAGCACAACTCAAACGTGGGAACGAAAGTAAATGACGTTAATTGTTGAGTGTCTTTTAATATTGTTTAAGCATACATATTAACACATGTGCAATTAAACGTGTGCATTTACGGTGTGATTTTTCAGGCTTAAAAGCTCGCCTTTTATTAAAAAGGTAAATGCAAACTTTTTTCATTCTGAAGGGCACAAACCACGCAAAAATGTCGGTACACCAGATAAATAAGCGCAACATATTATCAGTTGTATTGTATGCTTACAATACATATAGAAATGTGTTAATCGTTAACTAATAGTATGGGATGGTGTTTTTCAACTCAGCTACAGATGCAGATGGAAACCAGAACTGCTTTGAAAAATACGAACGCCATAGGACCGATCTGGAATAAGGTAGCACAGCGCCTTGATTTAAACGATTCCATGTCTTGGTGGGTTTGCGTTGCTTGTTGTCAATATCTTTACACCTGTTTTTAAGGCTTATTGACTGAAAGGGGCTTTCGTGAAAAAAGTTAGGGCTTTGCTACAGGATACACCCTCCACAAGTTAAGGAAGTTAAAAATAAAGGTATATATTTCTGTTTTATTTAAACCTTTTAAGTTTGTATGCGGGCGGCATGGTGGCGCAGTGAAAGGTGCCAGTTAGGAGACCCGGGTTCGCTTCCCTGCGTGGAGTCTGAATGTTCTCCCCGTGTCTGTCTGGGTTTCCTCCGGGTACTCCGGTTTCCTCCCACAGTCCAAAGACATGCAGGTTAGGTGCATTGGCGATTCTAAATTGTCCCTGGTGTGTGGGTGTGTGCGCCCTGCGGTGAGCTGGCACCTTGCCCGTGGTTTGTTTCCTGCCTTGTGCCCTGTGTTGGCAGGGATTGGCTCCTGTATTTAGGATATAGCGGGTTGGATAATGGATGGATGGACATTTGTATGCATAGCCCTATTTGCCCGTTTTCGTTTTTTTTTTCTTTCTTCAGTAATATTTCAGCAAACCCGGAGCTTGTCAGTTCAAATCCTGGTACTGACACCACTGTGTGACCCTGAGGAAGTCACTTCACCTGCCTGTGCTGCAAAAAACAAAAGTAATGTAACAAATTGTACCTCAGATGTTGCAAGTTGCTGGAATAAAGGCATAAGTCAAATAGATAAATATGTATTATACACATAGGAACTATTCATTTATTTTCAGTTAAGTCATCTGCAGCAAACCTTTATAAATGAGGATTTCTCCTTTTTAGATAGTGCAAACTGTTTCTTCTTCATTGAGGTTTTCTCTTGGAGAGCTTTTTTCATTTCATTGAAAATTAAAGCAGCAGCTGCCAAAATATGTAGCGTTCTTATTAATCTTTCAACATTGTGTAACATAACTTTATAAAGTAACATAAAAGGTTTAAATACTGGTTATCCTTTTACAATAAAATATTACTAAAGAGATACAAAAAAAGTAAAATGCATATGAACCTGGGTCTCCTAACTGGCACCTTTCACTGCGCCACCATGCCGCCCGCATACAAACTTTAAAGGTTTAAATAAAACAGAAATATATACTTTTATTTTTAACTTCCTTAACTTGAGGAGGGTGTATCCTGTAGCAAAGCCCTAACTTTTTTCACGAAAGCCCCTTTCAGTCAATAAGCCTTGAAAACAGGTGTAAAGATATTGACAACAAGCAACGCAAACCCACCAAGACATGGAATCGTTTAAATCAAGGCGCTGTGCTACCTTATTCCAGATCGGTCCTATGGCGTTCGTATTTTTCAAAGCAGTTCTGGTTTCCATCTGCATCTGTAGCTGAGTTGAAAAACACCATCCCATACTATTAGTTAACGATTAACACATTTCTATATGTATTGTAAGCATACAATACAACTGATAATATGTTGCGCTTATTTATCTGGTGTACCGACATTTTTGCGTGGTTTGTGCCCTTCAGAATGAAAAAAGTTTGCATTTACCTTTTTAATAAAAGGCGAGCTTTTAAGCCTGAAAAATCACACCGTAAATGCACACGTTTAATTGCACACGTGTTAATATGTATGCTTACACAATATTAAAAGACACTCAACAATTAACGTCATTTACTTTCGTTCCCACGTTTGAGTCGTGCTGTAAATTCTTACTGTGAAATATAATTGACAAATAATTTGGTTAATGAACTTGTGAAGAAGGTGGAGCTGAAGTATTACGTCACTTCATTAACGAAAATGTCGATGAGGGGGCGGGGGGAGTGTGGGGTTTGATGGAGAGCTGAAGGCGGATGACGGAGATAGGAGGGTGGATGGCGGAAAACGGACAGCGGAGAACTGAGAGCGGACGGAGGAGAGAGGAGGGAGGAGGGAGGAGGGGTGACTGGGGATTCCTCGCAGGGAGGAGGAATATTTTGTCGAAGGTAGTAGGAAGGATGGAGTTTTTTCGGAGGGAGGAGGATGTCCTAAAATGGACACTGTAAATCCTGGAGTATACTGCAGCTTCATGTGTGTAACTATTCCAACCCAGACTAAGCATGTGAAAGTTAAAGACCAGGGAACCAAGCTTGGCATTTTAATAAATAATACAGGAGACAGAATGTGTGGAACTATTTTTATAACATAAAACTATTGTGCAAATAAATGGATAAATCTCTTTATATGTTTGTCAGTCATTTCAAGTGTTTGAGGGTACAAAATGATGAACATTCCCCTAATTGCATGATGCATCTTAAAGTAGTGTCATTATGATTATGCGTAAGTTGTCTGCTGTGGCGGACGGCTGGCTGCTCAACCCAGCCGGGACACCCAGAAAGGAGAAAGATGGGGGAAAGCAGTTACAGAGGGACACTGCCTCCCCGAGAACGCCAGATGGATATGTCCCTGCAGCATAGTGGCACCCCAGATTCCCGCAGGGCACCATGGGAGTTGGAGTTCAACTTCACAGCCCTGCTGGGTGCCGTGGGTGCCACCAGGACACGCTGCAGGGTGGCTCGAGAATTTATATTTCCCGTATAGCCCAGAAGCAAACATAAGTCACGGGGACAGAACCACAGTGCAGACAAGTCACATGGCTAGAAGGACAGAAGCACTTCTGTGTCAAAGACTATTTAAAGGACTGTGGAGTGATCTAATTTCTATGTAAGTGTAATTGAACTTGTACTGTTTTTGAAAGAAAGCAGGTTCTTTTATTAAGTACATGTACATGAATATACGCTACTTGAGGCTATTCGAATAAAAGTGTAGGACATAAAGTAAGATGATTGCTAATTATGCTTTCTTGAGAAAATGAGTTTTAGAAGCACACATATTTTCATCAGTGGGAAAAGACCCCATTATTTCAAAACTATACCTAGCTTTTCGTATGTTTGTATGTTAGATTAATTACAAAATTTATATTGTTGGGATACAAGTGAATGTTTGTATGATAATGCCTCATGAAAGATTTGTGTACCATCTACAAGGACTATTCCTGCCTTATATTCAGTGCTGCTCAAGATAGACTTCTGCTCCAGGTGTCCTTCAGACTGCGTTAAATGGGTGCAGTAAATGGATATAGGCATGGACCTGCAAAATAATGGATCAACAGCCATGTCAAATATCAACTACGGAGTCTGCAGTTTTTACATACATATAATAAGCTTTATTTTGTCTTTGAACTTTGTTATTTTATTTTCCTCTTCTCAGCTGCTGACTGGCCAAATCGGGTAGTACAGTGGAACCTCGGTTCACGAACGTCTCGGTACACGTACAACTCGGTTTACGACCAAAAAGTTTGCCAACCTTTTGCCTCGGTTCACGACCACACACTCGGTATACGAACAAGCCAGGTTCCCTTTCAGTTTGTACATGTTCAGTCTCTGCATTTCCTGTGCAGCGAGCAAGAGAGAGAGCGAGAGAGCTCGGCACACACACACGCACACACACACACACACACACACACACAGAGGCAGCGAGAGAGAGGCAGTGCGAGAGACAGAGAGAGCCGCGCACACACAGGAGCGCTCTAGAGAGACACACACACAGGCGCTCCAGGCTCGCAAAAGAGAGACGCACGCACACACAGGCGCGGGAGAGAGAGGCGCACACACACAGGAGCGCTCTAGAGAGACATACACAGGCGCGAGAGAGAGCGAGGGAGGGACACATAAGGTAGAGAAGGCTTGTTTTTGTTTTCAGTTCTATTTGCAGTGATCGGTTCGTAGCCTGCATTGTTGCAATGTTACTTTTCTTGGTGGTTTATTAAAGTACGGATTTTTCAAATGTTCATTTTTTCCCCTGTGCTTAAAACTCATTAAAAAAGTGTTTTTAGCGAGCGGTTCCTAGCACTATAGCGCGAACTATTGCAGTGTTAGTTTTCTCTGTTGTTCAAGGTTTTCTCAGTGGTATTCAATGTTTTTACATTTAGTTTACCATTACGCTGTGCATTCTATGGTATAATTAACTATATTTATGCTTAAAAACTAAAATATATATATATTTACATACAGTTCATACGGTCTGGAACAGATTAATTGTATTTACATACAATCCTATGGGAGAAATTGCTTCGGTTCACGACCAACTCGGTTTACGAGTTTTGGAACGAATTATGGTCGTGAACCGAGGTTCCACTGTATTAGTATTATTAATGCCACGTGTACAGAATACAGTGAAATTCTTAATTTTTGGCATTTCTGTTGTTGTTCATTTAGGTACTTATATTTAAAAAATATGCATAGCTAAATATATCCTATATTCAGTTAACAGTTCTATGTAATTAAAAGTTGAATTAAATTTCAACCCACAACCATGATACTGTAAGAACTAATTTGTGTTTCCTACTAATTAAAAATGAGGTAGTAACTATTATGATTTGTTTTTGTTAACAAAGTGTTTTGCCTATTTTCCTGATCCCTTTTTGTAGCTCTTTATGTTATGCTATGGATTTTCTGGGTCTCTGAATCCAAGTCTATCACATTTTCCAGCTAGAATGCTATTTTATAATGGTTAAAATGTTTTTTGTCCTTTTCTAACACCATCTTGTTATCCTTGCAGGTTACGAGTAGCAATTGTTTCAGTGTTGCTATGGAGTGTTTCTTGAGAGTGTTCGGTATTGATGTCAAACCAGGCACTGTAATAAAGGATGTCATTGTGCCCTTCCTAATCATCCACGTTTACAGACAAATCGAAGAAACTCTCTGTGTGATTGTGGGTAGTGTTATGGTGTTCATTTTATTAAAACACTTTTAGTTTCTACAGGACAGCAGTGAGACTAGCTTTGTTATATGGGTTGGAGACGGTGGCACTGACCAGAAAGCAGGAGACGGAGCTGGAGGTGGCAGAGTTAAAAGTGTTAGCATTTGCATTGGGTGTGACGAGGATGGATAGGATTAGAAATAAGTACATTAGAGGGTCAGCTCAGGTTGGACGTTTGGGAGACAAAGTCAGAGAGGAGAGATTGCGTTGGTTTGGACATGTACAGAGGAGAGATGCTGGGTATATTGGGAAAAGGATGTTAACGATAGAGCTGCCAGGCAAGAGGAAAACAGGAAGGCCTAAGAGAGCAGCCGAAAGAAGAAGTTTCTAGCATTTGATTTTGACGTTTCTTCTCCTTTACGTGCCTTACCTTGTGTTCGGCAAGAATGTGTTTATTTTAGTTAGAAATATAAGTAAGAAGTTCAGTGTACTTGTATATTCTATAATTCTACTATTGCTATTATTAGTACTGCTGCCACCACCACTATTACTTTTTAGCTGGAACATAAAAAGTAAAATATTTGTTCAAAGTACAAACCATGTGGCAACAGAAAACACAGTAAGTAATATTAAATGAACGAAAAGTCCCTAACACCAGACTGATAAAAGAAGCTAGGTGGACAGAGTGAGTACCTGCATATTAAGTCCTCATTGAAAAAGACCACAGAGTTGGAAAAGATTAAAATAAGTACAAAAATTCATCAGCATTCACAGACAGGATTGTAATCAAAAATAGCATCACTGTGAAAGAGTCTGGAAAGTCTAAAATAATCAGGACAGCTAATGTCACCATGCCCGTGGATCTGTTATAGGGAAAATGATGTGACATCACACACAGGAGCTTGTAAACACACATGCCATGTTGTGTGGCCATGCTGGCCATTTCTCATTGTGATATCTTGGCAATCTTGTACCCTATAAAACATTGGGAGGTGATCAGAAACAAAATAACAGAAACAAACCACAAACATAGGGTAGTGCAAAAACAAATTTACTTGGCTAGATGACTAATCTTCCATTGGATCAAAGTCTTCCATCATGTCCGGGATGCTTATTCCTGAATCTGGCCATCCTTCTTGCATGAATTTAGCCAATACTGTCCATCACTCACTTCGCTTTCTTAAATTTCACTGAGATATCATAGTAACACGAATATGCAATTTATAAATGCATTAACATGACAGACCACATCTGCTGCTGTTTTGCTTTGTTCTGTGTCCCGTGGGCTTCTTGATAATGTGTCTTCTACTATCAGTGTCTTCCCCACTACATATTGTGGCACTGCTCTAAATCAAATTAGTTACACTAACAGTGTCTGGCATCTTATTAGCAGCACATCTAAGCCTTTGCTATTAATCAGCAGGACAAGTGTGGTTTATTTGTCGTGATAAGCTTGAATTTATCTATGCCAACAAGGACAATGTTTGAGTCTCTCACACGACCACACTCCACTTAAATATTCTTTTCTATTATTCATCTATCTCATTCAGTGTGTGCCTTGGAGCATGACGTTTGGGGAAACTTACCCTTGACTAATTTGGGGTAAAGTTAAGGTGGAATTGGGAGAAAATAAACACATTTTCCACATCCGTTTTATCTATCATTTAAATCATGCTGTAATTCCTTGCATATACTGCTGTTTTATTAATAATGTTGCTGATTCATGTTTGTACTTGTTTTATTTTTGATACAAAACTGTAATACAAATATTTTGAAATATGATTTCAGCACAGGAGGATTCATTACTAAAACTTAGTTTTGCATCATTCAGTTTCTGTAGGGTGAGATTTTTTTAGGCACCATAAAGCTTTAACGGATAAGGCAGAGCTGCCATTTTTAAGTACTGTATATTTGTTTTAATTTTAAAGGCCTTTAGTATCTGACATGCTATTGCGGTGCTTTTAGATTTTTGTTGTATCTTATCTTTTACTTGGGTATATTACTTAAGCATTAATCCACTCTCCAGAACGTTGTGCACCATTTTCAGACAGAAGGAAGCCCTTTGCATTTCTACATATTGTGTATCCCAAGTTTTATTTTTAGCTTTCAACCATGGTTTATGCTTTTTTCACTCTCACCACTGCTGTATAATTAATTAATTAATTAATCAGTGACTGTGGCTAATGCCACAGTAGCATCTGCATCTTTCACTGGGGCGTTTTTTGAGCATTTTATGTGTTAAATCTTAAAAAAACTTGTGTGTACCTATTGCTGATAGTGTTACCGCTGCCATAACCTTTCTTGCTAATATAGTCATAGTAGTCTATATTGAAAACATAAGACAAAACTAGTGTCTACTTTTATTTTACCTTTAAATGTAACTTTATTTTTAAATTATAATTTGAATTGTTATTTTGTAAATTTAACAGTCTACAGATTTGCACTGATCCCTTGCCCATGCATACTTTCTCTCTTGTATACTCCTTTATACAGTATACTTCCTCAAATAATGTGTCATTGTCCTTAGTTCATGCACAATTCTGTGGGTGACCACTAATCACTTTCATTTTCTCTAGGCTGCTATTAAATTCCTTTCAAATGTATTAGATGGGCTTGGAGGTGAAGTTTACAAATCCAATTTAGTTAAGTCCTACAAGTTTGATTCTTTGGAGTATACACTGTAGTTGAGAATCATGATGTGTCTTGTTGCTCCTTTTAACTGCTGCATCATCAATAAGGAGTGATACAGTTTTAAAATCTAGCAAGGGACTATTCACTTTCTGCTATTTTTTTTAGATATGTCAGCTCTGAATCAAAAATATTTAAAATGATACCTAGTAGATGGTATAATAAAATTAATTAAAAAACTGCAGTGAGCAGTGAGATTGCCAGAAACTGCAGTTACACTGGATGGATGTAAAAACTGTTACCCCAGCCAGCTTCACAAGTGTCTCCTCCATATTCTATAGCTGTGACTTACACGAATGACTCACAAAAAAAGAAAATAACTTTGGTTTATTTTTATGGGTTGTAACAAACAAAAGAGAAACCAAACGTTTAACACTAATGTGACAATCAATCATATGGCCCTTCATGATTGGACAAAACAGGAACTGCAAAGAAGAAAGTGCTTCAATAATGAATAAGACATTTTTTGCCATTGAAACTTATTTTTTGTGAGAGAGTCTCTTCTTTTTTTTAGGTAAAGTTCCAACAACAAATTGTGCAACCTGTGCATTTTACATACAGTAACATGGTGTTGAGTACCATATATATTCATGTATAAGTCGGGTCTTGAAACCCGAAAAATCGATCATAAAATCAGACCCCGACTTATCCCCCAAAAATACAACACTTAATTTTTTTTTACATCTTCCTGCTTCCTCGAATCTTGCACCAGTTTCTCAGATACATCGAATTTTGTTGCAGCAGCGCAGTTACCAAACTTCAACAGCTTTTAATTTAAAACCAGCTTCATATTTTCTTCTGATTGAACGCTTCATCATAGATAAGGGATGCTCTTACGATAAAGGTGTATGAGGGTGTGAGATACAAAAAACACAAAACAGTGCAAACGTCGCTTTGGAATAGTTTGGGTATTACCGTGTGGTCATGTAGGCACAATACATAGAAAGAAAGGCAGTGTGCTCTGTGGTTACTGCGTTAGCATATCATAATCTCTTGGACCAATAGCGTGAGTTTTCTGCATTCGACTTATACGACCAACATTATAAAATACCAGAAATTATACTGTAAAATCAAGCTTATCCGTGGGAGAAGTTAAACGCTAGTACAGTGATCACCCGCCTATCGCTGAAGTTACGTTCCAGACCCATCAGTGATAGGTGAAAATCCGCAATATAGAAAGACCATAAAAATAAACATTTTTTTTATAGCTTAAGCCTTAAAATACCCCTCCCACACACTTTAAACACATGTAAACTTATTAAAACACACTTTGTAAACACATATGATATGTGGATGTCGTGCTAAGGATATGAGTAACATCTCTCTATTATAAAACATTTTAATGTCAAGCAAGACAAGGCAGTGAGACAGAAGAATAGCTGTTGTACAGGCTTTTAAATGATCGACGTGCAGATCAACAGGCAGAACAGGCATCTTGGCAGAAGCAGCACAAAGCCAGTAGCTGATCCGTCCACTTCTGCTTAGTGTGTGTTCAGCACCCCCCCTTCATGAGCGGGAGAGACACGAAGTGGCAGGAGCGTAGCGCACCACTGGGGGGGGTTGAGGGAAGCAATCGAGACCAGATCATCTCGGAAGGACACTTTGACGACACGCAAGACTAGACATTACAACCTGAGGAAGCAAAACCCGTGAGATGGTGACTTTTGCACATCACGCCCTACTTACAAACAATTTAAAACAAGCTCACTGACATCTAACCTAGCAGTTGTTGGAATGCTTTTAGCAGACTCACTTCATGTGCTCCCAGCTCTTAAAACAACGACAAGCGACAAGCAGAACACGCAGCTCACCAGAAGCAGCAGCAAGCCAACAGATGAGCCAAGCATTTCTCCTTAGCGTGCGTTCAGCCTCACATCCCCCCCTCCTCTTCCTCCTTCAGAACGCTAGCGGCAGAGAAGCGAAGTGGCAAAAGGACAGCTGCTGTACAGGCTTTTAAGTGATTGACGCAAAGCGCGACAAGCACAACACATAGCTGGCCAGAAGAAGCAGCAAGACACCAGCTGAACTGATCGCATCTCCTTACCGTGTGTTCAAGCAGCGTTATAAGTCTCGCGAGAAAGAGATTTAACCACGTCCGGGGCAGGAAATAAAGGACAAATATTGTTTTTACAAAAGTTTTAAAGTAAAAATGAAAATAATGCAAATGTAACAATTCCCATGAAAATAACAATCTCTTTAAATTGTTTATCTGGTAAACCAAACCCGGGGATGGGTGAGTGAAGCGAGCAGGGGGCGGAGCCCCCTAGTAGTAATAATAATATTAATAAATCCGCAATGTAGCGGGGGCACGATAGCTGAACCGCGATATAGCGGGGGATCACTTTATATATGGTATGTTACACTGCACAACAATTTTTTTTGAAAAGTCTTGCTTGCTGATTGTGACAGGTACCTTCTGGGTATGCACAAATATAGTTTTGGTTTTACTGCATCATATAGGAACTCTGAGAAATAGACATTTACATGTTTACTGACAATAATGTACTTAGTCACATTTATGTTTTGCATAAGCTATTAAATTCAACAGAATTAAAGGTGTTTTGCTCCTGATTTTCTTTTGCTTCAATGTCTGGTGCATCACGTTGCAGTGTCCAACAGTAGTCAGCAAGTATTGACGGATTCCAGTTGCCCTGGTATCGTTTCTCCATAGTAGCAATATCCAGGTGAAACCTTTCACTGCGTTCGTCACTGACAGCACCGAGATTTTTTGGGAAGAAGTCCAAGTAAGAATGGAAGAAATGAATCTTGAGTGACATGTTGCACTTCATTGTCTTGTATGCTTTGAGAAGTTTGTCTACCAGCTGAATGTTGTTTGGGGCTCTGTAATTGCCCAGAAAATTGTCAACAACGTCTTTGAAGGTTTGCCAGGCAATTTTTTCTGGCCCAACTAACAGATCTTCAAACCGCTTGTCACTCATAACATGTCTGATCTGGGAGCCAACAAAAATGCCCTCTTTAATCTTGGCGTCAGTTATTCTTGGGAATATCTGTCTTAAATAACGAAAACCTTTGCCTTCCTTGTTCAGTGCTTTCACAAAATTCTTCATGAGTCACAGTTTTATGTGAATAGGAGGCAAAAATATCTTTGCCGGGTCGACAAGCAATTCATGTGCCACATTTTTCTGTCCTGGAACTAACATTTTACGGAGTGGTCAGTTCTGTCGAGAATAGTGCGACTCTTTGGCATGGCTGTCCCATTCACAGATGAAACAACAGTACTTTGTATAGCCAAGCTGTAGTCCTAGTAACAGAGCAACGACTTTAAGATCTCCACAGATATTCCAGTAGTACCTGCTACACTGGACGTGCTTCAGCAACAGTTCCATATTCTCATACGTTTCTTTTATGTGTGCTGCATAGCCAACAGGTACTGAAGGATAAACATTACCATTGTGTAGCAGAACATCTTTCAGGCTTAACATTGACGAATCAATGAAGAGACGCCACTCTTCCAGGTTGTGATCACAACCCAAGGCCGAGAACAATCCTTCAATGTCACAACAGTCTGTTATTAATTGTATATCCTCAACAAGTAATTTTTTTAAATCACCAACACAAGCCTATCAGTAATATGTTTGTTCTTTCCTCTTTAAAGTTGCAGTTGTTTATAACAGCCATAATAAATACTATGGCTCTAGTACCCATTGTTTCGTATGTGCTGGTGTAGTGGCAGACATGTTGCACTGTGCGTTGGGGGCGGATTGAGAGCGATCTCATCTGACATCACCAGGAAGCATTCTATTTCTCATTACTCTCAGCCTGTCCCCACGCAAACAGTTAATGAAGTTCTTCTTTAGCTGATGCTGTGAAGAGGCTACTTTTGAGTGCTGGTCAGTAGCTGACAAACTAGTGCATGGAGAATAACTTGATGCTTAACACCAAAAAACTAAAGAACTGCTTATTGATTTCAGGAAGAAGCAGGATAACCATCGCCCACTGCATATAAACAGTGACAGAGTGGAGAGAGTTTCTTCTTTTAGGTTCTTGGGTACGTACATTTCAGAAGATCTCATATGGACAATAAACACAAACTCACTGGTTAAAAAAGCACGACAGTGACTTTACTTCCCATGAAATCTACAGAAAGTTGATCTGTCACAAAAGCTTCTGGTGTCTTTCTATATTTTCCATTGAGAGGGTCCTGACACATGGGATACTCGTGTGGTATGGCAACAGCTAAGCAGCTGACAATAAGGCTCTGCTGAGAATCATAAAAACAGCAAAGAAAATGACCAACACACCTTTGCCTACCTTAGAAAGCTTCTACACCTCTCGATGTCTGAGAAAGACATCCAGCATCATAAAGGACTTGTGTCACCCAGTACACAAACTGTTTGAACTTCTCCCCTCAGCAAAGAGATATTAGTCCATTACAGCACGGACCACAAGACTGATGAACAGTTTCTACCCCAAAGTGATTACTACACTAAATTCTGTACTGCAATTATACAGCTTACATACATAATTGTGAAATATCATATCCATCATTATTATTTATTTATTATCTTAACTTGTGCAATATTATTCTTTTTTTTTTTTGCACATGCTGACAATTGTGTAATGTGTGAGCTGTATATGTGAGAATATTAAATATTAGATGTGTGGTTTTTAATAGTATAGTTTTGAGCATCGTTTTAGGTAGTGTACCGGAATCTCATTGTATGTGTTATGCAATGTCAATAAAGGAATCTTATTAATCTTATTAATATTACTAGGGCCGTTACCACATTGCAAACCTGTGAACTGAGATTGTGGTATGAGACCATGGCAATACAGCTGCAATAGTTATGGATAGAATATGTGGGTAGAGTATGGTGACAGAGCCATGGAGTATGGTGGGAGCTGAGTGAGAGAGGGAGCTCAACTGAAATTGCATTGCTTACAAAAAGTTCTTGCATGAACAATAAATGGAATTCTTCTTTAGCTAAATCTGTAGAGAAGCAGCTCCTGAGGGTTCATGGGTTCTTGACTGACCACTGGCAGTTACCACAGAGCAAATCTGCAAACTGAGATGGACTTGTGGTTTGAGTTCTCAGCAATACAGCTGGCTAATACATCTTTCATGGATTATACTTGTCTTTGGTACAAATGCTCATTAGTCCTTTCTAGTGCTGCGTCTTAGGTATCTTTCTTAGTTTCTCTTTCAAAAGTAATAGGCTTAAAACATTTTATGCTGCATTTCCCACTAAATAAATCAATTTTCTGACCTAAACACTTCTTAATTTAACATGTGGATACTTTACAACAACAACATTTATTTATATTGCACATTTTCATGGAAAAGATATAGCTCAAAGTGCTTTACAGGATGAAGAAAAAATAAAAATATAAAAATAAGATTATGCAATACTAAATAACAATGAATAAAGTAAGGTCTGATGGCCAGGAGGACAGAAAAAACAAACAAAAAAAAAAAACTCCAAAAGGGTAGAGAAAAAAAATCAAATCTGCAGAGTTTCTAAGGCCATGAGACTGTCCAGCCCCCACTGGGCATTCTACCTAACATAAATGTTCTAAATCAGTCCTTGTGGTTTTCAGGCGTTACATGGAAGAATTAGAGGATGATGGTCATGACCATCTCTGACATTCAATCTATCAATGTAGGGACTGTATGGTGCTTTGATCAGGTGGTGGAGGCACAGATCGGTACCACAGAAAACCGGAAAATGAAGAGCAGAGAAAGTAGGGTTTAGTACAGATTGTGGAGCCATGATAAAAATGAAAATTAAATGCATATACAGAATATCAGGGTTACACTAAAATGAAGAATTTTAACAGTTGTTTATATTGCTCCACCATATTAGCCTGGTGAATTTCTATTGGTAAGCTATTCCAGATTTTAGGTGCATAACAGCAGAAGGCAGCCTCACCACTTCTTTTAAGTTTAGCTCTTGGAATTGTAAGCAGACGCTCATTTGAAGATGTACGGTTACAATTTAGAGTGTAAGGTGAGAGGCATTCCCAAATATAGGCTGGAGCGAGATTATTTAAGGCTTTGTCAACTTTAAAAGTCATTAATATTTACTACCCTACTAGCTAGTAGAACTTTGGCAAATTATTATGTTTTTTCCCTACATGATGCTTTTCAAATATCATGTTGAGTACAGTAAATAATCCATGCCTTTCAATTTTTAAAATTTTTTTATTGTTTTTCACCACAATAGAGCAATGGTGTACAGTATTATGAGCTTTCTGTTTCTATTCCCAAGAAAATCACTCCATCCTTCTTTTCAGGCACACTGCGGCTTTTTAGATATTTTGGCTGGTGACTTAACTAGGGGGACATCAGAACAAACTTCAATTAGTAGGTTCCATTTGTTGGACACAGCTGCTCTATTCCAGTATCAAGGCCTTTAAATGAAAACCTGCAGTACAACTGAGCAGATCTGGCCATCTTACTGCCACCTACAAGCCTGTGATCGACAGCAGCAGCTCTTATTCAAGTCAGAAGTTTCTTTTTTAGGTGTGGGTGTTTTTTTAGATCATTTTTATATTTTTCTTGAACTTCTGTAACTAAGTATTTCACTACAATTTTTCATTATGTGTATAATTGAATGTGGCAAATAAAATCTGATTTGATTATTATTTAGCTTACTCAGCCCCATAGTACATGTTTAACAAACTGTAACTTATACTCATTCTATGACTTAAATTAAAGACCTTTATAGCAGTAAAGAAGAAGGAGGAGGGAATGTCAGCCATAAACACAAATGAGAAGTTGTTACTTTAGCATTGCAAACAGAGAGATTAGAAGGGCAGTCAATTCACAGCAAAGAGAGGAGCAGCAAAGCTGTACTAAGCCAGGCTACAACAGCAATGAATACAAAAAAAAAAACGACCAATGTTACCTGTCGGAATTCCAGTCATGAAAAGCCAAGACAATACTGGGCGATCTCGGAGGTAAACACGTTGTTACTGTGTCAGAATAAAGATAGGTGTTTTTTTTTTGCATTTCTAAGAACTTGCAAGACCCACTGCAGATGCTTCAGTGAAGTTAATGTTTTCTGTCACTTAAATCTGTGGTGGTCTGTACTGTTGCCTGTCATTCAGAGAGGCCAACAATTTTTTTTTACATTCAACTTTTGTTCTAATTCATCCCTGCAACGGAATATGAATGGTCTTGATACAAATGACAAAATATATAAATATTTAAGTAACTCTGAGTAAAATAGTGACTTGCAGAAAATGGCTACATACAATAAGGTGGTTAATAAATTGGACTAATTGCAATCTGCCTTCTTTTTGATTTTTTAAATTTGGTCCTTCAAAGGTTTTAGTCACTCAGCACAGCTCACAAAGGATACTGCAGGTATAGGCCGGACAACATGGACACCCTTGACCAGGTTCTAAATAGAAGAGAAAAACTCTGAGTTGAGTTCTTTCTGGTGGTGACTGACAAATTCACCATTGATCTTAAATTGAAAATCTGCAGTACAACTGAGCAGATCTGACCATCTTACTGCCATCTACAATCCTGCGATTGACAGGCAGCATAAATGTCAACATGTAATTTCTTTGGATTTCTTATCCAATTCAAAAAATACTTTCCAAGGAAGAAATATACAAGTCATGCCAGAATTTGAAAATGATGTATAAAGATGATCTAGACAAGAACTTCTACAATGACTCCTGTAAGAAGTGACCGGTCAGACAGATGAGTCTGAGAAGCCACCCTGGTAGCCCCATTTAATAATAACTCAAACGACAGTAGCAAGCAGCTCTAACAAAAAAATGTTATGCTGTCATTTTCACTGGCATCAGTTTGCAGTAGGAGCTCTGTGTGATAAGAGGTCCGTGGAGAAGAGCGATTTTTAAATAAATTTTTGGGCCCTGAGTGTGCAGGTTCCGAATGGGTGTGGGTGTGTGCATGCCGGAACCACTCCAGGGTTGAGTGGGGTGCTTGACTGATTGCGCATTCACATGTAAATATGACTGGATCAGTCAGGTGCCTCATTCACACCGTAGGGAGGTAGAGAACAACATCTGCATCCAACTGGCAGTATATAGGGAGCCTGCCCAGCCGAGAGGTGGAAAAGACAAATAAAGAAAAGGAAGACATGGAGGGTAAAGAGAGAGGGGGAAAGGCCAGAAATGGGATGGAGCTGGTGTAATGTGAAAGGGGAAGCAGTGAGAAAGGAAAGTGAGGCCCGGGTGAGGAGCATAGGGCCAGATGCTCAAGAAGGGGGCAAAGGGATCACTCCTGCTGAGCACTTTTTGCAGCAGGAGCGACCATGTGTTTCGGGAGGTTCCCACAGGAGCCTGACGGACTGCAGCATGGAGGGAGCAAGGAGCAAAGGTTGGCACGACACCCTGCAAAGGTCAACAGACTAGCAATAAGGGCTGAAGCTGGATAAAGGGGTTGTTCTGTGCCTACTGGTGGATATCTCCTCAAGCTGAGGAATCCACAAAGGGTAAGCTGAGGAAACGGTTTTAGAAGGAAGCAGTGATGCTCATCATTTTTAAAACAGGATGTTTGTCCTTGATTTAAACTTCCTTTTTATGGAATATTTTAACCTCCACTTATTGGCAGTTGGTTTTATGGATTTTTTTTTATTGACTATTTATTGAAGAGCTTGCACTATTTGCACTTGGACTGAATAAATAGCACTTTTGCACCAACCCCTAGCTGAGCGTGTGTGTCCTCGTTTGCGTGGCTCATCTTATTTTACAACTATCGATGGTTCTGGGTTCAAGTGGCTCCCAGAAGCAACCAAGAAGTGTGGAACGACCCGGACCATCACATTCTGATCCTCTAGGAGAGTCAGTTTTACAACTGACGCTACTTTCCAGAAGCTAGCTAGCTTTGTATTCCAGGGAGTGAAAGGGGTTTCACTGGCTGTGGTGGTGGAAGGAGAAGATAAAGTTAGTGTTAGCACCCCATCTCGTTCCAGGTTGGTATTGTTTATCTTGTCAGAGCCAGGAAGATGGTTCCCAGATGCGCATGTGTGACAATGCATTAATGTTTTGAATTTCTATCCAAGTATCAGTGCTGACCCACCACCTCAGTGTTTATTTCTGTTATTTAATGAGGTGAGAATCTACTGTTTTTCTAAGTGTTGATATTATTTTAATGATATATCAAAGTTTGCCTGTTAGTAACACTAGTAATGAAAGATCATTTTCCAAAATGTGCCTCATCCAGCATTCTTTCAGCACCTCTATAATCAAGGAGTAGTTCAATCAATTACTACTGATATCTTTGAATTTGATCTTTTATATTACATGAATTTCACTGACATCAAACAAATAACAAACAAATTTCCTTCAAAGAAAAATAAGAAAAAGATCCAATACCATCATCTATACTTTTTTATTCTGAATCTCCTCCTAAGCTATGCTAATTAACAATAACAGCACCTCAGGTCTGTAACAGGTTTTGAAAAATGGTACTGAATGAGAGGGCTGCTGTTTATTTACCAGATATAATGGTGGTGTTTTTTGTGTAGTCTTTGGTCATTTACAGTATTCGGAGGTTGTGTATTCATGTTTGACTTTCCCATTATGTTGTAATATTTTCAAGCACAGTACTCTACACAGTCCTTGGTATTTTATTATTATTGTTGTGCAAAAAAAATTCATCTTAAAGGACCTCAGACTTTTCCAAGACTAGGACCACAAAATGTCTTAGTCCAGCCCTGCTAATCATAACTTATTTCTTTCCAAAGCCATAATTTTTTATTACTGAAAAAGGAATTTTTAATTTTAACATTTCAAAACTTTTGAGACAACTGTGAGAGAAAATAAAACAATTTATGACTAAATTGCAGTACATGTTGAAGAAAGCTGTTTGAGATTAGGGAGCATGCAGTGTGGTGTCTCAGTTTCCTAAATTTCCCAATTTGTTCCATAAATTAAAATGCCTCAAGTTGACATCAGAAAATCTTTGTCCTTGAAATTTTGTTTAGTGAGCCACACTATTACAATAAAAAGTCTGCATGAATAAATATTATGTGGCAAAACTGCTTTAATAAATAATACAGTAACTGTACAGCAATGAACTCAGAAAGTGTAAATTACAGTGTTTACTTTTCTAAAATGTAATTTTGATTGAAGAAGTTGCTCACAGACTGAATATTAGGTGAGAAAGTGATTGCAAAAATAATTAATTTTTCTCTGATTTATAGTGTAAGGAAAACATTTTTACCTAAAAACAATATTTCTTCCACAAATGATAACTTTTTAATTATGGTTTCCTTTTAAGTGCAACTGTGTTTAATTCTACGCACACATTTGCTTTGTATCGTTAGACAGTGAAAACTGTCAAGAATTCTTTTGACCAAAATGTGTGACATTTCTAGGAAATTAATTTAGTGAGTACTGACGTTCCTATTATGCAGCTGGTAATGTATTTTTCTAAATATAGAATTAATTATAAGAGTTCTGAAAAAAGAAAGAAAACAGTATTTAAGTGTACAGCTAATAGACACAGAGATGAGCTACAGAAAAGGCGCAATTAATCATGATTACTGTGTATAGGTACTGTAATTCATGCTTCAACAATTAAGAGTGAACCGCTGATTTTTTTTTTCCATCCATAGTTTCTAAGCGTCTTTTTTGCTGAAATTGTGTTGTGTAGAAAATAGGAAGTGGAGAGGAAGATGGAAGAGTGGAGAAGGGCTTTGGAAGATAGAGGATTGAAGATAAATATGAAGAAGACAGAATATATAAGGCTTAATGATGGTCAGGATTCATAAGTTAGCCTGCAGGGAGAGCTATTGAAAAGAATGGATAATTTTAAATATCCAGGATCAGTGGTAGCCAGAGATGGAAAACTAGACACAGAGATAACCCGTAGAGTTCAGTGTGCATAGAACAATTGGAATAAGGTAGCAGGAGTATTGTGTGATCGAAGAATAAAGGTGAAGGTTAAAGGTGAGGTTTTTAAGAAAGAGGTAAGACTAGCAATGATGTATAGAGCTGAGATATGACCAGTAAAGGGAGTGCAGAAATGAGAATGTTGAGATGGATATGTGGAGTTACAAAAGGACAAAATAAGAAATGAGACAATCAGAGGTACAACAAAAGTAGGAGCGATAGCTTAGAAAGTCCAGTTAAGTAGATTGAAGTGGTATGGACATGTGATGAGGACAGACAATGTATACGTGGACAAACGAGTGATGGGAATGGAAGGACAGGGGAAGAGAAAGCAAGGGAGGCCAATGTGAAGGTGAATAGACAGAGAAAAAGAAGATTTGAACAAACAGGGTCTGACTAGGGAGGAGGTGCAGGACTGAGCTGTTTGGAGAAGGTTGATCAAACACATGAATCCCACATAGAAGTTGAAAAAGATGAAGAGAAGGAAGAGAAGAAGTTTCTAAGCATCCTAACAAAGTGCAGGGTCACAGGGGCTGGAGCTTGTTTTGCCATCATAGGACACAAGGCAGAAATCAACTTTCAATGGGTTGAAAGTCCACTAGTGGGCAAAATCATTCACACTCACCTATTCAATCACACAAGGCCAATTTAGGGTTTATTAACTTATTACACATGAGGATGTTGGTGGAAAACAAAAACCTAGAGAAACCCTTGCATAGACACACAGGGAAAATTCGATAACTTCTATATAGACAATGTCTTATTGTTTTATTATAGAAAAATTGAGGTATTAGAGTCGTGTTTCTTGTTAATAGAAAAAACTACTACAAATGCTATTAAAACAAAAAGTATTTATTTCATCTTTAAAGCATTCCATGCACTCTTGCTACTGTACTTTGCCACCGGTCCTTAGTTTCAGTCATAGAATTAGGCAAACCAACATTTTACTTTAGGCTGAGGCCAAGTACTCTAAGTAATGTTATTTCTTTAGAGGGCTATTGAAAATTAACAGTAAAAGATTATGTCCTTTCACAAAAGACAAAAATAAGACATCACAAAATGATTTGCAATAAGAAAAGCTGAAGCTGAAGTGGCACACACTAAAATCAGGCTAAAGTTCTCTTTCTCCTTTTCCCCACAATAAGCAGTTTCAGATACTCAGCTTGTTAGATTTTCTTGGCCCTTAAAACACACAGGTCTTTACCATGTGGTTTGTACACTTGATTTTCCATGTATTTGACAGGCATCAGTCTTTCTGTGCCACACTCCCAAGATTGACAGTTCTTAATGCATTCAAGCCTCTGTGTGTTGACACCCTGGAGACTGCATTACTTATAACTTCTAAATTATTTCTGACAGTATCTGTAAGTGGCAGCCAAGGTCTATTTTCTCTTCATTGAGTGATCATTTGACCTGGGATTTCTTTAATTTACTAAATGAGACAATTAGGTGGGGTACATTTTGGGCATGCTTTTCCATTTGGGGTTCTTAAATTTTGTCAATGTTTTTCATGAGTACAAATCATGGAGCATAATCCTTCAGAGTCTGATGCATCCATTTTTATTGGCTATCACCTACTGTATGTGGTGTTGTTGGCCTTCTCATCTGAACTCCAGCTAAAAGTATTTTTTCATGAAATAGAGCAAACTGCACCTCGGGATTATTTCTTGGTGTTAATGATAGCTTCCTAGGACTCAGGCAGAATGGAAGTCTAACGGGAATGGGTCTAATACATTAATGGAAAAGTAGGTTATCTTTAGAACTCTCCAAAATTAAATTAAAAAATAAAGGTACTGTGTAATTTTCAAATCAAACCTTAAGGTTGTTACCTTCAAAGTGAAGTATCAAAGAGTAACCTCTAAGCAGCAGATTCAACAAAAGACAGGGCATGGTAGATTAGTCCATTACACTTAAATATAGTCACACTCATTCTGTGACTGTTTTGATTTACAAATAAATGTTATGATCAGCAGTGTATATAAATATTTTGTGTGTTTCAATGAACGAAAAATAAATATGCATAGATATATTTAGGGGTTTTGGAACTCAAAGATTTTTAGTTTTTGTATATAATGGCAATTTGAAAAAGTTGAAACTTGTTTAGTGTTATACCATGACACCATCTTTTTTTGCTATTAGTGTTACCACTTCAGAGCAAACGTGTAAGGTCTTACCATGAAAATTATACCTTGAATTCCCTGGAATGCTTAATGTGTTGATGACAGCAGAGCAACACTATAATAAAGGTCAGCATGTGTTTAAAGTATCTGAGTATCTGAGGTTGCGGATAATTCCCTGTGTAGAGTGAAAGCAAAAAAGTTTGAATATTGTCTCGTTGGTTTTATCTTTCAGTCCTCTGCATCTTGTTCTGTCACACCCATCACCCGCATGTGCTCTCTCACCACATCCATAAATCTTCTCTTAGGCCTTCCTCTTTTCCTCTTGCCTGGCACCTCTATCTTTAACATCCCTTTCCCAATATACCCAGCATCTCTCCTCTGCACAAAGCAATCTCGCCTCACTTACTTTGTCTCCCATCCGTCCAACTTGAGCCGACCCTCTAATGTACTCATTTCTGATCCTGTCCATCCTCGTCACACCCAATGCAAAGCTTAACATCTTTAACTCTGCCACCTCCAGCTCTGTCTCCTGCTTTCTAGACAGTGCCACCATCTCCAATCCATGTAACAAAGCTGGTCTCACTACCGTCTTGTAGATCTTCCCTTTCACTCTTGCTGATAACCGTCTGTCACAAATTACTCCTGACACTCTTCTCCACCTATTCCAACCTGCCTGCACTCTCTTTTTCACCTCTCTTCCACAATCCCCATTACTCTGTACACTTTCTCGCAAGTATTGAAACTCATCCACCTTCACCAACTCTACTCCTTGCATCCTCACCATTCCACTGACCTCCCTTTCATTTACACACATGTATTCTGTGTTGTTCCTACTGACCTTCATTCCTCTCCTCTCTAGAGCATATCTCCACCTCTTCAGGGTCTCCTCAACCTGCTCCCTACTCTCGCTACAGATCACAGCGTCATCAGAAAACATCATAGTCCATGGGGATTCCTGTCTAATCTCGTCTGTCAACCTGTCCATCACCATTGCCAGTGCAGGATTTACGTATAAGCTACACAAGCAATAGCTTAGGGCCCCCGCCTTCTTGGGGGCCCCCAAAACAAATTGTCCGAGTGAGCAATTGTCATATATACTTAAATATACTACAGCATTATTTGTCCCAATCAGGCCCGGCCTTAGGCATAGGCGAAGTAGGCGACCGCCTAGGGCCCCGGCGTCCGGGGGGCCCCGGATCGACTCCTTGGTCTAATTTTCACGCATTTCACAGAGCTTCCAGGGGGGCCCCTGGACCCCCCTTTCGCCAAGGGCCCCATAATACCTAAGACCGGGCCTGACCATTGCCAATAAGAAAGGGCTCAGAGCTCAAACTCAGTATCCGTCTTAAAAATGTGAATACTTCAGTACAAGTATCCTTAGATTCGGATTTCAGAATTCTGACTAATTTCTGTCTTTCATCAGTTGGGAGCATACATTTTTGATATCTTCTTCCATCCCCCCTTTCAAATCTAGGCTAAACGATCATCTTTTGAAATTTACTCTTCCTCCGCACACCTAGCAAGTAAATGTTAGACTGTGCAAATGACCTCTGAAATTACATGCAGCAAAGTGGACTGCAAGTCAGGGGATAAAAATAAGATGTCAAGTTTATCAATGAAATAACATACATCAAACTGACACAAGGTCTAGGTTGCAAGATTGGGCCACACTTTGCCCATAATTAATGTGGATTCTTCTAGCTGATGTAATCAAAATGTGTAAGAAAACAAACTATGTAATAATCTGGTAAAACATATTCTGCAAGTTTGTCAAAAGACATAGTTTGCATGTATTGCACCTTAGACAATGGAGTATTTACTTGAAGAGAAATTACTCTAAAATGAAAAATGTTTACTGTATAGGTAATAAAAGACTTTAAAAATCTTTCAAGGAAACATATTTTCTGTTGATTGTTTGTGTTTACTGTAGTTATAGTATTCTTCTAATTATTTAATCATGACATGAAACAAAATCGATGAGTTAGAAAAGGAACATTAACTAAGATAGAAATGCAAGTTCACAACACTCTCTGAACCCAAGAGGTGCTAAGCTGTTAGATAACTGGGCTGTGCTATAAGCTATTTTTTGTCCTTTTTTTTATTAAATGATAGGAAAAAAAACCTTCACAATGTGTTACAGAATTCACAAAGCAATTATTTAAAAATATTCTTCATATGTTACAAATACATTTGGTAAAGTAATATGCTTTTGGTTCTGTGTATTGTTCTTATCCACATATATAATTTTCATTACAAACAAATAAGCTGGTTTTACATACACAATACACAGTAGTACAGTATATTGGATCACCAAAAAAGATGGTTGTTTTTTGAATGCTTAATATATATTATCAACATATTTGGAATATTCAAAAATTATTATTTTAGACTGTATCAACAGTTTACCTAAAAGGGTTATTCTAACATTACTGATCAATCACACTATTGCAGATACAATTCAATAGCACTCTTTACTAGGTTCAGTCTCAGAGCAATACAGGAGTATTACAATCAGTGCAGTATTGTGTCTGTTCAGCAAAAACATCCATCAGACAATGTAAAAGTTGCACACAAACAATATAAAGAGCACATTTGTCCTCGAAACGATGGAGAAGGAGGGAAAGAATTGTTAAGTTGAACTTTGATAGGGCAAATTTTGACTAGATGAAACAATGTATTAGCTGGGATGAGCTTTTAAGTGTGGAGACAGTCGAGGAGCAGTGGGACAGGTTTAAAAATGTTTTACGTGTAATGCAGGACAGATACATACTGTACCTAAAATTGGAATTAATAGGAAATTTTAAATTTGGATTAATAAAGATTTAAAAAAGAAGATACAAAGGAAAAAACTGCTTTATAAGGCATATAAGGTTAATGACTGCAAAGTGAATCGTAGAGTGTATGAGAACATGACAGCAACCATTAAGAAGGGTATCAGGGAGGCTAAAAGACAGTTGGAGAGGAATATAGCAGAAAAGGCAAAAAAAGACCCTAAGAGATTCTTTCAGTATTTTAGTAGAAAAAGAACAGTCAAGGAGGATGTGAAGTGCATCAGAAATAGTAAAAGGGAATTTAAAGATACAGACAATGAAATAGCAGATGCCCTAAACTTACATTTTTCTGAGGTGTTTACAAGTGAGCAAGTGGATAACCTCCCAGAGGTAACAGGGACTACTAAGGAGGTACTGAGAGATTGTAGAGGGAGAAGTGCTGCTCAGATTAAACAGGCTGAAATCAAACAAATCATCAGGACCAGATAATATTTACCCTCAAGTTCTTAAGGAGGCTAGAGAGTACATATTTTTTAGGAAGTCACTGCACCCTGGAGAGATTCTGAAGGACTGGAAAATGGCAAATATCATCACATTATATTAAAAGGGTGACAGGGCAGATCCAAGCAACTATAGGCCAGTAAGCTTAACATGCATCACAGGAAAATTAATGGAAGGAATTATTAAAGACTAGACAAAGAGCCCATTTCGACAATGTAAGATGAAACGGGCACGAGTTTGTGTCAGCAGTGTATGAAGAACAAATGATAAGTAACGAAGAAGTTGTTTTATAATGATTGTAGTCCGTTTTACTCATTACTGTACAGGCTTGTACTGTTAGTTGATAAATTTTCCAGGCCTATAGTATAATATTGAATGATGAATGTTCCAGTACAATATGGAATAGTAATAAGTATAAGCACCACAAACCTGATATAGGTGTATTGAATGAATGCGTAATTGAATCAGAATGTGTAATTAGGCCTCGAGCTGTAGTCGAAATCACCTTTCAGGCCTCTAGAGCTTTAATCGAAGTCGCCTTTCTCTTTGAATTTTTGCGGCCGTAAATCCGCCGCCTGCCGCGATATTGGGGTTGGATGTCGGTCTCATAAGTTTTTTCAGGCAGCTGCGCAGAAGGCGACTGCGCATTCAGCTTCGGACAGACGTGAGTGAGTGAGTGAGGAGGCAGGCGAATTATGTATTAAGATAAGATTGATCAACACCTGGCAAGGACAGGAGTTATTCTAAACAGTCAGCATGGGTTCAGAAGAGGGAGATCGTGTTTTACTAACACGCTGGAATTCTAAAAGGAGGCAACAAAAGGATACGATCAAAGTGGAGCATATGATATTATTTATCTTGACTTTCGGAAAGCATTTGATAAGGTGCCACATGAGAAGTTGGGCATCAAACTAAAAGAAGTGGGAGTTCAAGGTGATGTTTTTAGATGGGTGCAGAATTGGCTCAGACACAGGGAGCAGAGGGTGATGGTGCAAGGAACATCTTCAGAATTGGCCAATGTTAAGAGTGGTGTTCCACAGGGGTCAGTGCTAGGGCCACTGCTATTTTTAATATATAAGTAACAAGCTGGTTAAGTTTGGAGATGATACCAAGATAGGTGGATTAGCAAATAATTTGGAATCCATTATATCATTACAGAAGAACCTGGACAGCATACAGGCTTGGGCAGATTTATGGCAGATGACATTTAATGTGAGTAAATGTAAAGTATTACACATAGGAAGTAAAAATGTTAGGTTTGAATGCACAATGGGCGGTCAGAAAATCTAGGGTACACATTATGAGATGGATTTAGGAGCCATAGTGGACTCTAAACTATCAACTTCCACACAGTGTTCAGAAGCCATTAAGAAGGGAAACAGAATGTTAGGTTATATAGCACAATGTGTTTATGATGAAAGATTAAAAGAGCTGAGCCTGTACAGTTTAAGCAAAAGAAGATTAAGAGGTGACATGATTGAAGTGTTTAAAATTATGAAGGGAATTAGTACAGTGGATGGAGACTGTTATTTTAAAATGAGTTCATCAAGAATACGTGGACACAGTTGGAAACTTGTTAAGGATAAATTTCGCACAAACATTAGGAAGTTTTTCTTTACACAAAGAATGATAGACACTTGGAATAAGCTACCAAGTAGTGTGGTAGACAGTAACACTTTATGGACTTTTAAAACTCAACTTGATGTTTTTTTAGAAGAATTAAGTGGATAGGACAGGTGAGCTTTGTTGGGCTGAATGGCCTGTTCTCGTCTAGATTGTTCTAATAATGTTCTAATGAGAGCCTCTTATCTTAACATCTGCTTAGTCATCACCTCAACATTCTCTACTTATTACGTGACTTGACACTGAAGACAAAGCTGACAAACTAAACTATAATAACTACAGTATACATGTTGATTAATGGACAGTTTCACTATGTAGCAAGTCATAGCTGTGGGTTTCTGTACAGATGTTTGGAATATTTAAATATTATTATTTCAATTACAGTACAATAAATAGGAAAGTAAAATACCCAAAAGAAACCCACTAAGTTAAAGAGAAAGGTAAGGCAACCCAGACATGTCTGAGGACCTGGCAGTATTAGACATGCCTTCCTTTCTAATTGGCTAATGTGGATTCAATGTCAAATGTCTCGAATAAATCATCACTGTTTTGTGGCAGTAGTTATCACAGCTGCCTAACAAATCCAGGCTTCTGGGTTCAAATCCAATGCCTTATCATTGTCCCTGGGGGGGTATATTTCTCTGAGTACCCAAATGTTTCAGTCTACATTGCAAATATGGCTGTTTTAGGCTGACTGGTTATTCTAACCTGACCAAGCATGTGTTGATACTCCAATGCACTGACACCCTTATAGGGTTGGTTCTTGCTTTGCTCCAAATGCTGCTGGGATGGGCCTCAGCCTTCAGAAATGCTGAAATATATTAAGTGGATTTGAGAATATTACAAGATATGTAATTAAATACACCCCCACTCCTCCACCCCCAAAATAAAGCATATTACCAAATAACACTGGCAAAAACTGAAAGCTCTTTCATCAGACTATGAATACAATATATAAAACAGGCAAAATGTCGTGTTCTTTTCAGATTTTTGAAAAGTATATACCACAACTGCAACAACATCTGAAGTATCTGTTAAAATTCAGCTGTTTACCCTGTTTTTTTTAGTTACAATAGAGGCTGGCCATTAGGGATAAATTAAAGGTCAAGGCACATTGAGTGATGACTGAGCCGCTAAAGTAAAATCATGCATTTTGCAGTAGGAAGCCTTTTATTCTTAATTATTCCTGTGGCTGCAGCTCCACTTCTACCGTCTCAAATGTAGGTACTTATGACTCATGTGCTTATTCTGTTTGCTAAAGTGATGTACGCATACTGTACATAAGAAACATTTTTGAAAATTTCATCTCTGCAAGAAAAATGCATTCCCTTTTACTTCACAAATATTTGCTTAATTGTTTGGAGAGAGAGCATTATTTGACCAGACCTCTTGACTTTTAAAAATGAATGTCATTAAATAAAATGAATAAGTTCACTATTTTATGTGGATTGCCGGCTTTAATAATTTAACAAACTTATAAGAAAACTTTTATGAAAACTAGCCATTCAAACTTTTTTACTTCAATGTCAGGCTTCAGATAATCAATAATGCTGTCGCTCACCTTTCATGAACTTTCAAAGCTGCCTCTGCCTCTTCATTCCAGTTTAAACAGCCTTTGACTAACATATGCGTACACCAGCATGGAGGGGAGAGTGAAAGTCAACAGTTGTTTAGCTAGGATATGAATGGCAGGATGGAGAGGGTTATGAAAAATAAATAAGTTTACACATGGCCATAAAAACAGCCACAAACACACACAAAACCCTTTCATCCACTAGGCTTTCTATCGATCTGTAACTATTGAGATGCTTAACTGTGGTCTTGTACACTGTGGAATGAACAAGAGCTTCTAAGTCACTAGTGCCATTGTTTGCTATTAAAAGTCTACCGATAATACATTCAGCTTCCAACTTATTTCTGTCATGTTGAAAACACATTCATTTATTTTTAACTCATCTTTAAAGTTACATTTTCATTTGGGCATCTTTTGTAGTTCGGATCAAGTGCTCAGTCATAATGTAGCACTGCCTCATCCTCCTGTCTATCAACTGAATCAAATTGCCATGCATGCTTTAAAGCGATTTTAGAAAAAAAATGGATGGGTGGATGGACGGCTTTAAACCAGTGGTCCTCACACCCAGTCTAGGGCTGCAGGTTGTTCTTCCAATTACTTTCGCCAGCACTGAGCTATTTTACCTCTGACTAATTTCATTTAATTAGCTGGTCTTTTTTATCTCTACTCTAATTCTGCATTCAGAAAAACACAACAGCATGGCATTTACATTTATAAGATTTTCATAAACATTTGTTGATTAATCTTTTGTTGTTGTGCTGTTAATCTGCCTGTTTTCTATGTTGTTTGTTCCCTTAATTGTCTACCTTAATCAAATCAAATTTTATTTGTCACATACAAATTATATGATTACTACAATATGTTATTAGTTAGCTGCTTAGTTGCTCAACTCAATGTGCTTTTAAGAACAACAATAATAAAATGAGAAAAACAATATGATATGATTTTATAAATATCAAAAACAGAATTTTAAATATGTGCCAGTATAAAATAATACCTAAATAAATAACTTAATAACTTATATAACTTAAAGTAAGAGCATAAACAATAGGACATCATGTAGTTCTAGAGTCTTTCCTCAGGCTTGGGAAAGAAAGCTCCTCCTTAGTCTCATTGAACAAGTCTTCAGCCAGCGGTCCAATTTTCCTGTTGTTGGGATGGCTGGAATCACTGATCATTATTTTTCCTCTGGTCTTACACCACTTTGTGTAAATGTCCTGCAAGTTAGGGAGTGCTCCCAGTGATGTGTTAAGCTGACCACACTGCTCTCTGTAAAGCCTTGTTGTCCTGTTCCCAAAGCAGGCAGTAATACTTCCTGACATGGATACTTCAATGGTGGATGTGTTCATTGTTTTTAGTAATTGATCAGACAGTCTGAAATCTCTTAAGAGTCTGAGGTGATAAAGACGTTGTCATGCCTTCTTTACAAATGTGTCAGTGTGTTTGGACCAGGTTAAGTTATGTCCAAAAAGGAAATTGTCTGTGTATCTGTGTGTCCTGCTATGTCTCTGTTACAGGCACATCCCTGTTTGTATGGGATTTGTAAAAGCAGTGCTAATACTTGTGTTGCCATGAAAAATGCAATGTATTTTGTTACTGATATGCATTACAAAATACATTCCAATAGATGGTGAACTGCAAACATAATGCTGAATATGTCAAACACAGAGTCAAATCATCTTGTTCAGCTTAATAAAAGAACAAGTGTCTGAGTGTCTCTGTGTGTCCATCTGGTTGCTAATGTTGGAAGAAAAATGTAAAAAATGTAAAAATACGGAAAACATGTAGAAGAAGGGTCAAAAAAATCCAAAATGATAATTAAAATACCAAACTAGGGTCTTAAAAACAAAATTGGTCTTAACTGCCCATTCTGTTATCCAACATTATACTTTGACAGCACCCACTTGGGCAACAACTTTCTTGCATCTGCTTGAGCCACACAAATGAGGTTTATAGCCATAAGGGTAATGACTGATAACTTCATGTAGTGGGGAATGGGAGTGAAAATCACAAAAAATCGATGCGCATGTTGGGAACTGAAAGCCCTGACACTATTAGGCTAGAGTCACTAAACCACGCAACTGCAGTAGCGTTCACCACCATATTTTGCCAGCAAAACAGTTCAACTCTAAGAGTGGTCAGTTCAATGAGTGATGCTGAGAGGAAGTCATGAAAAGGACTGCATGAGGGAAAGGAGCTGGGTGCGTATTATTATCCAAGACCAAATGGACAGCCCATGCATCAAATCAAAAACATGACATCTTCATTGATTACTTAGCTTACTACCTCTCCAAAAAGTAGCACAGCTAGCATCCTAATAATGATAATCAATAACAAGCTGAGTAGACAACCAGGCAAAAAACACTGAATGCTAAAAGGTTACAAATTATAAAATGAGGTTAAACAAAACACTATATTATCCCCTTATAACATACATAAATGTTTGTCACATTCTAATAAAAATAATAACAACAGTAATAATAAATATTTACCAAACAAGTTTTTTTTATTTTCTACATTGGCCCCCAAAGGCAGAAACTAAGAAATTGCAGCTTGCTTATTTAGACTACAAATCCAAATAAAACCAGAAGCTGATTGGAATAAAAACCTGCAGTTACATTGGGACCAAGTTTGAGAAACACCACTTTAAAAGGCAAATTGTTGCTCTTTGTGACAATCCACATTCATCACATTCAAAAGACCTTAACTAAACCCTTTCAAAGGTTCAAAACATTTACCCATAATGCATAGAATTTTTATGGAGAATCCACTGCATCCACTAAATAGTATCATCTCCAGACAGAAGAGCAGCTTCAGTCTCAGACTGCTGTCACTGTCCTGCTCCACAGACAGATTGAGGAGATCGTTCCTCCCCCAAACTATGCGACTCTTCAATTCCACCCGGGGGGGTAAATGTTAACATTTAACATTATACAAAGTTATTGTCTGTTTTTCACCTGCATTATTATTATTATCAGTCTTTAATTTAATATTATTTATTGTATCAGTATGCTGCTGCTGGATAATGTGAATTTCCCATTGGGATTAATAAAGTATCTATCTATCTATCTATCTATCTATCTATCTATCTATCTATCTATCTATCTATCTATCTATCTATCTATCTATCTATCTATCTATCTATCTATCTATCTAAACAAACCTATGTACTGTATGTCTGTTTTTCACATAGTCTAAATAACAAGCAAAACTTTGTCTGGTCTCCCCAAATTAAAAATTACCACTATTAAACATGATCACAATGACTAGTAACAATCAACTTTGCAAAGATAAATAGATTCTACATGTACAGAAAAGGTACATCAGAAAGAGAAGAACACATCCTTTTGATGTAGTGAGTATTCAGGCCTTTGATTGTCGGTGCTTATCTTGAAATAGGCTCACTTCACTTTAGCCGTGCTACACTGCCAAATACGTTTGCCACCCAACTGTCAGTTTACAATGTCTGGCAGAGAGGCAATGCAATTAAAGTTCTTTTACTGTTGATATGTTTGCTGCAGGTCTAAATCATAGATAGAAGAAGGTGAATGGCAACTTTGAATATCTTAACAGGATTCAGCAAGCTTCATTAGAAAAATATTGTTTCTCTGCTGTGTTGCTCTAAAAGAAATACAACAGGGAGTTGCAAAAGAATTTTGCTGATTACACTGGAGTTTAAGGACTGTGAAAGAACTGATAAAATAGCTATGCACAGACAGCATTTAAACTGTGTAATAATGATGCAAGAAAAGCATAAAGATTTGGGGCACTGAAATGATCTCTGTGTAATTCAAAAAGATTCAAAAATGAAGAAAATAAACATGAGTGTCATCTTCAGACAGGAGTCAATAACAGACTGTCTCAAGGCAGTGGAGGAGGCAGTTTTAACTGCTGGGAAGAAGAAGAGGAGGGTTCAGAAAACCGGAAAATGGAAGTGACATCGTCAGTGGTCGGTCCGTCAATCATCCTTACTGCAGTGGGTGGAAGAGAAAAGTTATTAAGTGACAGTGACAATCCCCAGTTCAGATCATAAATACAATTATTCGAGCAATAAAGTTGTTTCCCAGTCACATATATATGACAACTGCAAAGCCTAAACTCTATGCGCCTCTCTAGAACAGTTCACATTTGATTAAAAAATAAGTCCTAGTCATTATAAACAATAATAAATCATAAATATATAAATCATAAATAAAAATGACATATTTAATCTGCTGTGTAGTCATTTGAGTTTATCCATATTAACATTAATTAGTTAGGGGTTTGTTGTAATGTTTGTATTACAGAACACTTACAAATGCCTTTTATTTACACACTGCTTTTACAAAACTAAAGTTACTATGCGGGCGGCACGGTGGCGCAGTGGGTAGCGCTGCTGCCTCGCAGTTGAGAGACCTGGGGACCTGGGTTCGCTTCCCGGGTCCTCGCTGCGTGGAGTTTGCATGTTCTCCCTGTGTCTGCATGGGTTTCCTCCGGGCGCTCCGGTTTCCTCCCACAGTCCAAAGACATGCAGGTTAGGTGGATTGGTGATTCTAAATTGGCCCTAGTGTGTGCTTGGTGTGTGGGTGTGCCCTGCGGTGGGCTGGCGCCCTGCCCAGGGTTTGTTTCCTGCCTTGTACCCTGTGTTGGCTGGGATTGGCTCCGGCAGACCCCCGTGACCCTGTGTTCGGATTCAGCAGGTTGGAAAATGGATGGATGGATGGAAGTTACTATGCAATAAAAATATAATTTTTAGCATTGTCTGCAACTGGGGCCGAGAGTTGTTTATTTAATACCATTGTAATAAAGCTGTAAGGATTACATAGTATGTAGTTTTACAGACAACTCAATTTTTACTTCTAAGTACTGTAAATGGATGTTTGATGATGGAGTCAAAAATTCTCTATCAAGTTCTTTTTTAAATTTCATTCTACAATGTGTCATGCGTGTTCCTCATTGGAGACATCCTAAGGGCTCTGGTGATGGTAATGACCTGTTGATCCGGAGGGGTGAATCTGTTGTCTAATGCCTTCTCTTTTCCTCTCTCTGCAAAACAGGAGACTGACAGCCTTTCCACTACTGACATCATTTCCGTTGTGTGCTCTTCTGGACCGGACCCATTTCTGCTGGGGTAATTTAAAATCTACTGTCATCACCACTCTGAATCAGTTTGTTCTGAACTTGCTTCTGGAAAAATGTCCTATCATTATTGCTGTCAACTGTCCTATTTTGGTTTCTTTTTTGTACATTTGTATGGGGTCGTCTGCTGGTGTCGTCAACTTTTTATCGCTGTTTGTGTTCTCATTACAAATGTTTAAAACATCAAGAAAAACTTGATTTTAGCATGGTGTCTATGAAAAATTAAAATAGATTTTCAAGTATTAAAATTACAGTTTTCATCAGAAAATTATCTGTGTTTTGTGTTGTGTAGAGTTCCTGGGTGATTAGAAACCTGGTAATGATAGAACATTTTAGAATAAGCAGTTTCTGAGATATCTGCTTTGTATGTTGAGACCTACGTACAATCATAACTTCTCAAAAAATGAACCTATTTTCTACAAACTAGTTGCATCATGTTTGTCTTATTACAGGCCATATCTATTGTTTTTGGTCTAGTACCTATTCCCCATATTCTTCAAAAACAGTTTGACCAATGTGTAATGCTATAAAAATCGTTTAATTTAACCATGATTTTTACAGTCTGCTCTGTTTAGTCACAGGATCAGGCCTACTGGGTTGCAAACTCTTCGCATCAGTAGTTTTTGAGGTAGGCCTACATAGTTTATTTAAATATGCATGCTTGCCCACACAGAGGCACACACATTGACAACATAGCTGAGAAATCGTTTGCCCAGCTAGAGCACATACTGGATGACGAAGGGAAAGGAATTGATGCGTACAAACACACACGCCACAATAGATCTGTACAAAGGTCAACATGTACAGAAGCATTAAGCCACCCCATACAAAACCTGTCTACCTATTCAGCTTTTTACTTCATTTGACCCCTGGAGCCAGTAACAGCCAAGATGCTGGTTTGGTCTTAATATGTTTTTACAGTAACAAGAATAACTTTTCACTTTTTTCTGGCCTTGCTAATTAATGCTCTATCTTCGGTCAATGAGCTACAGTATTAGATGCCGTGCCAATAGACAATGCCATGGCACGTCACAAAGAACACAAGAAGAGGGTAATATACAGTCCATCAAGCTTATTTGAACAGCAAATAGATCATTTGTCCCAATATTTCATCAAGGTTTTCACTTCAGCTACATGACTAAGTAGTTGGGTTCAGATTTTTAAAAACTTTTTGTATGTGTTGTGATCTGGTTTTGTTTTTAATATTTTCTGATATTATCTTGCTTTCCTTCTGGTCCTTTTCTATGGGAGTTTTGAAATCTCCAGAAACCATTTCTGCAGTCAAAAATCTACTTTTGAACAACATTTAAAGATGTTGAATATAGTTTACATCTTTTTTTGAATGGCATTACACTTTGCTAACTGGCAGTGAGCTGGATGAACCAGAGGTTGATGAATGGTAGGAGAACACTACACTCCAGACTGCATAGTGCCTACTATAAAGTTTGGTTTAGGAGGGTCCTTGCAGCCTACAGCATGCAAAGACATTTTAGACAGTTGTGCTCTTTCCTGCCCCAGCATGACTTTGTCCCATGCACAAAGCCAGGTACATAAAGACATTGCTTGATGAGTCTGGTGAGTGGCCTGCATAGGTAAATGACCACAACTCTACTGAAAAGCTTTGGGATGAACTGGAACACCAATTGCAAACTAGGTCTTCTCATCCAACATCTGTACCTGACCTCACTAATGGTCTTTTGTCTTAATGGGAATATATTCCTATTTCCAATATGTTGTGGAAAGACTGTCCCGAAGATTAGAGGCTGCTAGATCTGCAACTACATATAAATGCCAATTGGTTTTAGAATGGGTTGTCCCAACAAGCTCATATGGGTTTAATGGTCTGGTGTCCACAGACTCTTGGGCATATATTATAACAGAACTTACATTGCAACTACAACATGCTAATTTAATAAAGATCCCAAGGGTTAACAAAACAGACGTGTCATGTTATACTTTTAGCTACAGGGCCCCAGTGCTGTGGAATGATCTGTACCATCAGTACCCAGATTTAAATCCAGACTAATCCATTTCTTTAGTGTAACATGCCCTGAATAAGGCTAATGATTAAATATTCATATTGTAAATCATTAGCACAAAACCACAAGCAGGACAATTCTTACTGTTAGAGATCCACCTCTTTTCCACTGCTATTCATCCAAACTGTTACACCTGCCCACATAAGTGACACAAAGATGGTGGCAGCTTTATAATCCAAGGAATATGGGTTTAAACATCTTATTAGACTGCCCAGCATGTACTCATATTGTGGAGTGCTCAGTAGGGGTGGGCGACCAGTTGGCTTAGGTCACTAGAACTGTGACTATGATTGACTTTGACTGTGACTGTATATATAAACAGTTCTGCCAAAGGAATGGAGAAAAATAAAAACTCATGAATGAAATTAATTTATTATTAAAAAATGTGTTACATGAGAAGCTAGTGCAGGTGTGTGTGCTGGTAGGTCCAGTGATACACAGAAACAATAAACTATATGGCCATCTAAACAAATAGTGGAAAACAACAGAAAAACAAGCAAGATGGCAATGCAAAAACATCAAAAATTCACAATAAAAATAACTTCAAATAGAAGATTAAAAGTAAGAATCAAGACAGTGACTTTGCCCTGTAAAGGACTGAGGTGTCTTCCAGAACCACATTACTCTACACCTTGCCCTCGTCATTTCCAGGACAGGCTTCAGTTTTCTTCATCAAGCTAAAGAATAATGCATTGGCAGAAGATGGATGGATGGATGGATGTTACAGAAAAAGTCATGTATGTCTTAAAACTTTTGCAGATGCTTGCATGCTGAGTTTGCTCCAAGTGGCCCTTCTCCTTTTCCTGTTTATAATTTCTAACCTTCAAAATAACACAGTGTTTAAATTAGTCATATCTTCTGCCATAGTAATATGGTCCTATCCTCTGTTAGCCTAAATTCTTTCATTAAGTAACTAACTGAATTACATAGTTAACAGATTTTGAGTTCAGAGTTATGTGTCATTTTTAAAATTTAAGTTTAAAGTCATTTAATATAAGTAATTAAGGACATTTTTAATGCAAAAAATACAGTAATGATTGTGATCTTCAACTTCCTTTCAGGTTTCCCATTCATGTTCACTTCTTCCTTTATTCATTTGTAGTCACGCTAATCTTCTTTCTAAAAATACTCAGTATACTCAAAGGGCTTTCAGATGTGTCTTTGAAAGCTGCCTTTTGAATCATCTTTTGGCCAGTACTGAATGATACCTCTCTGGCTTCAGAAGTCTCTCTAGTTCCTTCACCTGTACTGCCAATGGATAATTTTTGCAGGTTAATTCTACCCTATTGGCTGCATATAGTTTTTAACTGATAATGCTGGAATTAATATTATGGAAGCTGTTCAATGACTTTTATTACCATGGTTTTAAATTATAGTTCAAACCATCATCTAACCATGACCTTGGTGATAATGCTGCATAATGCAGCATTCTAATGCGTCTGATCCAAGACATAATGAGGCCTTTATTAACTTTAAGTCCTTTTTTTCATACCTGATTAATTTTCTAGGTTTGATCCGCACATCTAAAATATGTAAGGCATGCCATTATGTCATTCAACTGTGAAACAGAATTCATGACAAGACAGCGTATGCCCCTGTGGTGCTGCTGCAGAAGATGTTATTATAACTGATGTAGAACCTTTAAAGTGGATCCGCACATATCTGCTAAGTTTTTCAGCAGCAGTTTAATTCTAGTAGTCTGACAAAAGTACTTCTCTACTAACATTATTAACAGCTTGTATGTTACAGTAGATACATTGTTCAGTGTATTTATTCGTCTCCTTTCCCCAAACATGAGTGCAGTAGAGTATTTTATTGTACATAAGTGTCTCAATACACTATTGTCAGATGTACTGTATTCTGCAACATTAAATATGCTGTGATTATTTTAAGCAATTTACAAGAATGTTCAGACACAGTTTAAACAATCTGGCTTGTAATGAGTTTTGGAAGCTCAGCAACTGACACTTTTGGCTTGTCAGAATTTGATTGTCTCACACCTCTGCTTGACTTACAGTGGCTGTCACCTCACTTTCTCTCATACTATTGCAGCAGGTTTGCAGTTATGAAAAAAAAACATAGCCCACCATGAGGTTTATTTTCTCCTGGAATGAGGTCTACTAGAGTTGTCCACTGTCTACAAACCATTTCTTACTTCTTATGTTAAAGTGACTTCATACTGACATGACTTTGTTATCTGTAGCCATTAACAGTGATTTCTGTTTTACCATTTGTTTGGTTTGATACGAGCATTTATGTATGTATATGTTGTGAGGTTTAGTACTTTACTGTTATTTATAATTGTATTTATAAATGTGTGTAAGTGCTTTGAGTCTGTACTTAACAAAGGTTGTCATACAAGAATATTAATTAAATATTATAAAAAGGGCTTTAAAGTTGGGTACTGTAGGTGTGAACACTTGAGCATGTTTTCGTAAACATAGGGACAAGACAGACAAAAAAAAAACAAAAGCAGGACGATGATTATAAAAATGTAAAAATAATTGTATACTGTATATAAAATTTCAACACAGCTTTTTCCAGTTCAGGGTTACAGGGGATATTTGGAGGCAGTCGGGCCCAACCCTGGATGGGGTAACATTCAATAGCAAAGCAAACAAATGTGTACACACAGACTCGTTCACATGGGGGTAGTTTGGATTTAGAAACTATCCCAACAAAAACACGTTTTTGATGTGACAGGAAAACTCATGCAGACACAATAAGAACATGCAGACTCCACACAGTCAGTTCTTGTATTTCTTGGTTATTTTTTGATTTTGTTTACCTTTTTTTGTGCTAACACATCACATGACAAAATGCATGCGACTGCAGTTGGGTTGTCACGTGATCCATTTCCCATGTATTGGATAAAGCGGCTCTTTGGAGCACCCAATTGATTAAGATTCTTGTGGCCATGGTTCAACCTGGGGGTCAGGCCTATTACCTTCCAGGTTAAATATGGCCGCACTGCTGATGATCAATATCAATGGGTGGATAAATATAAAATCTTTCTTAGTTAGTGGAGAATCTGGTATTAAATCGGGCAGTTAGTTGTTGTTCAGTATTTTTTGTTTGGTTCTTTTGTTTTTTTCTTCTTGCTCATCAGCATCATATTCTCATCTTCTGTGATTTTTAGCTTACAGTAATCCCATGGGATGTTGTCCTTATCAGCAGTGGCCTGGAATTGTAAGACAGCAGCACTAGAACACTATACCGCCATGCACTATATTATAAGATAATTAGAAAAAAGGAAAAAGATACATTTAGTTAGTACTCAGATTCTCTAGGTTTGTTTAGTTATTTCCTAATATCTACAAATATTTTGTCATCATTATCTTTCCCCCTCTCACACTCTGTCTTTCTCTCTCTCTATACAATATACTGCTCAAAAAATAAAGGGAATATTTAATCATCACAGTCTAACACCAAGTCAATTAAGCTTCAGGGATATCAATCTGTCAAGTTAGGAAGTATAAGTGATTGTGAATGAACTTCACCTGCTTTGGTGCAAATGAAAGTGACAACAGGTGTACTGGAAAAGCAATAGCAAGAAAACCCCCAAAAGAGAACAGTCTTGCTGGTGATGGGCATAGACAATTGCTGTCTCTTTATCCTTCCTGACTGATTCTTTTCTATTATTGCCTTTTGCCAGTGTCCTTGTCACTATTGGTAGCCATGAGGTGGTACTTGCAGCTAATGCAGGTTGCACAGGTAGTCCAGCTCCTCCAGGATGGCACATCCATATGTGGCACTGAAAACAAATTCTTCTGTGTCTCCCAGGATTGTCTCAAGAGACAGGCCATTACATGAGGACAGCTGGACAGAGCCAGAGAAGGGCATCAACGCAGCAGTAGGCATGGAAAAAAAATTATGTATTAGCACAAGTAGATGTAAACTTAATATGAACTATTAAAAGCATTAAACTTAGTGTGAACTTTTACATGAATCAGGTATGCCAAGTAAATAGTTAAATAAAGGCATATGCCATATTTCTTTTTTAATTGAGCTCAGAGAAAAAACACCAATATTTAATAACCCAAAAGGACAGAGAAGGGGCAGAATGATGAATGGAGACAGCCCGATGTCAGAGAAGGGGGAGCACCTGCCGGTTGAGTGCCGGTTAGGAAATAAATGAAGCAAGGAATGATAATGAGTGACAAGTTACGAGAAATATTGGTGGGTACAGAAAAGGGCCTGTAAGAGGCCAGCTGGAGTGGGGAGTCAGAATAAGCCGTGAATGAGCTGTTTCAAGTGAGGTCAAAATGATAAGAAATGATTATATAAACTGTAACTTTTGGCTTGTTCGGGGCTCAACTCAGCTTGGCTTAATTGGGTTCAGTCCATGTTATTGTTTATTGCAATAAAACTAATTACTCTGTTTGCCTATCCTTCAACTCCAACAGCCTTCTTTCAAGGTGAGAAATGTTTCAACATAGGAATGGTATCTGTTCCTTTTTGCAAGGAGGAATGGGAGGAGCACTACCAGAGCCTTACAAAAAGACCTCCAGCTGGGTACTTGCATACATCCATCCATCCATCCATCCATCCATCCATCCATCCATCCATCCATCCATCCATCCTCTTCCGCTTATCCGAGGTCGGGTCGCGGGGGCAGCAGCTTGAGCAGAGATGCCCAGACTTCCCTCTCCCCGGCCACTTCTAGCTCTTCTGGGAGAATCCCAAGGCGTTCCCAGGCCAGCCGAGAGACATAGTCCCTCCAGCGTGTCCTGGGTCTTCCCCGGGGCCTCCTCCCGGTTAGACATGCCCAGAACACCTCACCAGGGAGGCGTCCAGGAGGCATCCTGATCAGATGCCCAAGCCACCTCATCTGACTCCTCTCGATGAGGAGCAGCGGCTCTACTCTGAGCCCCTCCCGGATGACTGAGCTTCTCACCCTATCTTTAAGGGAAAGCCCAGACACCCTGCGGAAGGAAACTCATTTCAGCCGCTTGTATTCGCGATTTCGTTCTTTTGGTCACTACCCATAGCTCATGACCATTGGTGAGGGTAGGAACGTAGATCGACTGGTAAATTGAGAGCTTCGCCTTATGGCTCAGCTCCTTTTTCACCACGACAGACCGATGCAGAGCCTGCATTACTGCGGATGCCACACCGATCCGCCTGTCAATCTCACGCTCCATTCTTCCCTCACTCGTGAACAAGACCCTGAGATACTTGAACTCCTCCACTTGGGGCAGGATCTTGCTACCAACCCTGAGAGGGCACTCCACCCTTTTCCGACTGAGGACCATGGTCTCGGATTTGGAGGTGCTGATTCCCATCCCAGCCGCTTCACACTCAGCTGCGAACCGATCCAGAGAGAGCTGAAGATCACGGCCCGATGAAGCAAACAGGACAACATCATCTGCAAAAAGCAGTGACCCAATCCTGAGTCCACCAAACCGGACCCCCTCAATGCCCTGGCCGCGCCTAGAAATTCTGTCCATAAAAGTTATGAACAGAATCGGTGACAAAGTGCAGCCCTGGCGGAGTCCAACTCTCACTGAAAACGGGTTCAACTTACTGCCGGCAATCCAGACCAAGCTCTGGCACCGATTGTACAGGGACCGAACAGCCCTTATCAGGGGGTCCGGTACCCCATACTCTCGGAGTACCCCCCACAGGATTCCCCGAGGGACACGGTCGAATGCCTTTTCCAAGTCCACAAAACACATGTAGACTGGTTGGGCAAACTCCCATGTACCCTCCAGGACCCTTCTAAGGGTGTAGAGCTGGTCCACTGTTCTGCGACCAGGACGAAAACCACACTGTTCCTCCTGAATAGGACCCTCAAATTGTTCCTCCTCTCCAGGACCCCCGAATAGACTTTTCCAGGGAGGCTGAGGAGTGTGATCCCTCTGTAGTTGGAACACACCCTCCGGTCCCCTTTCTTAAAGAGGGGGACCACCACCCCAGTCTGCCAATCCAGAGGCACTGTCCCTGATGTCCATGTGATGTTGCAGAGGCGTGTCAACCAAGACAGTCCTACAACATCCAGAGCCTTGAGGAACTCCGGGCGTATCTCATCCACCCCCGGGGCCCTGCCACGAAGGAGTTTTTTGACCACCTCAGTGACCTCAGTCCCAGAGATGGGGGAGCCCACCTCTGAGTCCCCAGGCTCTGCTTCCACATTGGAAGGCATGTTAGTGGGATTGAGGAGGTCTTCGAAGTACTCCCCCCACCGACCCACAATGTCCCGAGTCGAGGTCAGCAGCGCACCATCACCACCATATACAGTGTTGACACTGCACTGTTTCCCCATCCTGAGACGCCGGACGGTGGACCAGAATCTCCTCGAAGCCATCCGAAAGTCGTTCTCCATGGCCTCCCCAAACTCCTCCCACGCCCGAGTTTTTGCCTCAGCAACCACCAAAGCCGCATTCCGCTTGGCCTGCCGGTACCTATCAGCTGCCTCCAGAGTCCCACAGGACAAAAGGGTCCTGTAGGACTCCTTCTTCAGCTTGACAGCATCCCTCACCGCTGGTGTCCACCAACAGGTTCGGGGATTGCCGCCACAACAGGCACCGACCACCTTACGGCCACAGCTCCGGTCAGCTGTCTCAACAATAGAGGCACGGAACATGGCCCATTCGGACTCAATGTCCCCCACCTCCCTCGGGATGTGGTCGAAGTTCTGCCGGAGGTGGGAATTGAAGCTACTTCTGACAGGGGGCTCTGCCAGATGTTCCCAGCAGACCCTCACAACACGTTTGGGCCTACTAGGCCTGACCGGCATCCTCCCCCACCATCGAAGCCAACTCACCACCAGGTGGTGATCAGTTGACAGCTCCGCCCCTCTCTTCACCCGAGTGTCCAAGACATGTGGCCACAAGTCCGATGACACGACCACAAAGTCGATCATCGAACTGAGGCCTAGGGTGTCCTGGTGCCAAGTGCACATATGAACACCCCTATGTTTGAACATGGTGTTCATTATGGACAATCCGTGACGAGCACAGAAGTCCAATAACAAAACACCGCTCGGGTTCAGATCGGGGGGGCCATTCCTCCCAATCACGCCCTTCCAGGTCTCACTGTCATTGCCCACATGAGCATTGAAGTCTCCCAGCAGAATGAGGGAGTCCCCAGAAGGTATGCCCTCTAGCACCACCTCCAGGGACTCCAAAAAGGGTGGGTACTCCGAACTGCTGTTCGGTGCATATGCACAAACAACAGTTAGGACCCGTCCCCCCACCCGAAGGCGGAGGGAGGCTACCCTCTCGTCTACCGGGGTAAACCCCAATGAACAGGCTCCAAGTCGGGGGGCAATAAGTATACCCACACCCGCTCGGCACCTCTCACCGGGGGCAACTCCAGAGTGGTAGAGAGTCCAGCCCCTCTCAAGGAGATTGGTTCCAGAATCCAAGCTGTGCGTCGAGTTGAGCCCGACTATATCTAGCTGGAACCTCTCGACCTCGCGCACTAGCTCAGGCTCCTTCCCCTTCAGAGAGGTGACATTCCACGTCCCAAGAGCCAGCTTCTGTAGCCAAGTTCAGACCACCAAGGTCCCCGCCTTCGGCCACCACCCAACTCACACTGCACCCGACCTCCTTGGCCCCTCCCATAGGTGGTGAGCCCATGGGAAGGGGGACCCACGTTGCCTCTTCGGGCTGTGCCCGGCCGAGCCCCATGGGTGCAGGCCCAGCCACCAGGCACTCGCCATCTAGCCCCGTACTTGCATACATGTTTCTGACCAAACTGTAAGAAACAGACTCCATGAGAGTGGCCTGATGATCTGATGCCCTTTAGTGGGTCCTGTGCTCATAGCCAATCACTGTGCAGCTTGATTAGCATTTGCCAGAGAATACCACAATTGGCAGCTCCACTATTGGTGCCACATTCTCTTCACAAATGAGAGCAGGTTCACACTGAGCATACTTCGGCCCCTAGGTGCTGGATCATAGATGATGTTTGGTAAATGTCTGATAGAAACTAAACTTCAGTTTCTTTTAGAAAGAGTAAAACACATATAAGTATTTATTGTCATGCATTTTTTATTTTATAATGGTCTGTATAGTACTTTAGTTTCTCATCAATAAGTTTATTTTTCATCAAGATATCTTTGTAAACACCGTCCCCAAACTGCATCCGCTTCGACGAACTGATTGACTGAAGTTGGGCACAAGGAAAATGGTATTGTTGCTAACCCCCTTTCCTTTTGTTACACTGTGATGGTTTAGAATTACTATCACCAGAGCCTTTAAACTGTCCTCCATGCATACGAATATGACAGAGTGCATCAAAGTAAAACTGACACTGAAGGGCTTCTTTAATTACAATTCGAATTTCAAGGTAAACAAGCTCCTGTTTCATTCTGTAATTACTCCCTTTTGTTTTCTTAATAATTGTTTTTTTTACAAATGGCACTTGAATTCTTGTAAATGTAGGAACTGCTTAGAGTTCCTGGCCAATGCTTACATCTTCCAAGAAAATTACTATTCATAAACACTTGCTATTCTACTTTCTAAAGTGGAAAAATTCAAGCAAAACTTGATATGAAGATTCTGTTTAAGTGTCATGCTGCTTTAAATGTGCTGCTCAATTCAAAACCCTCTATTTAGAAAGGTTTAGTTAAAAACCTTAAAGCAATGTTTCTTAAACTTGTTTTTCTCATGACCCAAATTTGCCTTTATTGTGTTATCCTGGGGGAGGAGGGGGTTGCCAACACAAGCCAAATTACAACAACTCCCATACATATTTTATAATTCCCAATCTCTTCTTTAAGAGGCACAAGTATCCACCTTTCCAAAACTACAAAAATGTTCTAAAAGTTATTTTCTCAATGAGGAGATTGGAAGTGCATTAATTAACCGTTCTACTATTTAAATCGACATAGTTCAAAGAATTGCAAAATATTAACATCCTTTTATTGCAAAAGATTAACAACAAGTTTTCATATATTTTTATATGTTGTGGCTTGAAGGGGACTTCATTGAGCCCAAACCTATGATATAATTACTCCACAACAGTCCCAGTTGCAAATTAACTTATTTTCATTAATCAGAGTTCCTTCATATAGGCTCTGCCCAAATCAACACAGTTTCAATTCTCTTTCTTTTCCTTTCTTTTCTTCACTATTGTTTCACGTAGTCCTCTCATAAGATGTACTTTTATTGTGTATTCAAACCTAACATTTTTACCTGCTACATGTAATACTTTACATTTACTGACATTAAATTTCATCTGCCACAAATCTGCCCAAGTCTGCATGCTGTCCAAGTCCCTCTGTAATGATTCAACAGATTCCAAATTATCTGCCAATCCAAATAGCTTGGGATCATCTGCAAACTCAACAAGCTTACTTACTTATATTTCTATCCAAATCATTTATATATATATTAAAAATAGCAGGGGCCCTAGCATTTACCCCTGTGGAACACCACTCTTAACATCAGCCATGTTCTGAAAAGGTTCCTTGCACCATCACCCTCTGCTTCCAGTGTCTGAGCCAATTCTGCACCCATCTACACACCATATCCTGAAGTCCCACCACATTTAGTTTGATGCCAGAACTCTTACGTGGGACCTGATCTAATACTTTCCAAAAGTCAATATAAATGTTATATGAACTATGTGGCTCATATCCTTTTGTTGCTTCCGTGTACAATTCCAGTATGTTAGTAAAACATGACCTCCCTTCTCTGAGCCCTTGCTGACTGTTCAGTAAAACTCCTGTTATCACCATGTGTTTCTCAGCCTTTTTCTTAATAGCTCCTTCCTTTCATTTGCCTTTGAAGCATGTTATGTTTACTCACCTACAGTTACTTGGATCTGCCAGCTTACCTTTATATGTAAAAGGATAATATTTGCCATTTCACCATTTTTCAGAATTTTCCCAGTATTCAGTAACTAACTAAAATACATGTCAAGGGTTTATATGTGTACTTGCTAACTTCCTTAAGCACTCAAGGATAAATATTATCTGGTCCTGGTAATTTGTTTGATTTCAGCCTATTTAATATGAGCAGTACATCTCATTCTCTACAATTTCTAAATCACACAGTATGTCCTTAGTGACACCTTTCACTGCTGGGAGGTTATCTACTTCCTTCAAAAAAAGCAAGTTTAGAGCAGCTGCTATTTCACTGTCTGAATCTTTTAATTCCCCTTTCTTACCCCGATGCACTTCATCTCCTCCTTGACTGTTCTTTTACTACTTCAATACTGAAAGAATCTCTTGAGGTCATGTTTCACCTTATCTGCAATATTCCTCTCTAACTGTCTTTTAGCTTCCCTAATATCCATCTTAATGGTTGCCCTCATGTTCTCATACATCCTATGATATACCTTGTAATTAATAGTCTTATATGCCTTATAAGTTGTCTTTTTCCTTTGCAGCTGTTTCTCTTTCTTATCTTCTTACTTACCACTGCAGAGGTTTTTTTTTTAATTCCTACTAATTCCAGATTTCGGTAGATACCTGTCCTGCATTATATGTAAAACATTTTTAAACCTATTTCATTGCTCTTTGACTGCTTCTATACTTAAAAGCATTTTCCAGTTTATCCCTTTTAAACTTTTCAAACATCTGTTCAAAATTTGCTCAAGTTCAAGTTCAAGTTCAAGTTCAAGTAGGCTTTATTGTCAACCATATACAGTTAGTACACAGTGAAACGAAACAACGTTCCCCCAGGACCAAGGTGCTACATGCAACATAAATTTACAACATAAATTAACAGAAAAACTAAACTAGCTAACTAAGAGGCCTAGTTAGCTGGCTAGCAGAGACAAGACAGATTGACCTAACATAAATTACCTAACATGAATTACCTAACATGAATTACAGCATAAATCAACAAAAACTAACTAACTATCTAAGGAAGACTTTTTTAACCAGACAGCAGACAACAAAGTGCATGTGCAATGTGCAAACAAAAGCAACAAGTGACAGTGCGACAAAAAACACAAACGTAACATAATAATATGGTGTTGTGGTGATGAGTTGAGGTAGTGGAGAAACAGTAAACATTCCTTAGTTTAGCAGCAAAAAAAATTAGGAAGTAAAGAAGTTAGTGCAAAAAGTAAACCAGTAATGGATATTGTGCAAAAAAAGAAAGCATTTACAGGTTGGTGTGTACGATAGTTTGGTAGTGTAGGTCAGTGTAGGTCAGTGTGTTTAAGCTTGTGTTGATTAGTCAGTCCAATCTCAATGTTTTGAGGTAGTTGAGTTAAGCTAAGTGATAATGTTTGTGTGTGTGTGTGTGTGTGCGTGCGTGTGTGTGTGTTTATCAGTCCAGTCCCTTTTTGTTGAGAAGACGGATGGCTTGTGGAAAAAAGCTGTTGCACAGTCTGGATGTGTGTGCCCGAATGCTTCGGTACCTTTTTCCAGATGGCAGGAGGGTGAAGTGTGTGTGAGAGGGGTGTGTCCGATCAGCCACAATGCTGGTGGCTTTGCGGATGCAGCGTGTGGTGTAGATGTCTTCAATAGAGGGGAGAGAGACCCCGATGATCTTCTCTGCTGTCCTCACTATCCGCTGTAGGGTCTTGCGGTCCTATATGGCACAATTCCCAAACCAGACAGTGATGCAGCCGCTCAGGATGCTCTCGATAGTTCCTCTATAGAAGGTGGTCAGGATCGGTGGTGGGAGCTGGGCCTTTCTCAGTCTTCTCAGAAAGAAGAGACGCTGTTGGGCTTTCTTGTGTAGGGAGCTGGTGTTGAGGGACCAGCTGAGGTCCTTCTCCAGGTGGACGCCCAGGAATTTGGTGCTGTCGACGATCTCCACAGAGGAGCCGTTGATGCTCAGCGGAGAATGGTCACCTCGTGTCCTCCTAAAGTCAACAACCATCTCCTTTGTCTTGTCAACATTCAGAGACAGGTTGTTGTCTTTACACCAGTCCGTTAGCCCCTGCACTTCCTCTCTGTACGCTGACTCGTCGTTCTTGCTAATGAGACCCACCACGGTCGTGTCATCAGCGAACTTAATGATGTGATTTGAGCTGTATGTTGCTACACAGTCGTGAGTCAGCAGTGTGAACAGCAGGGGACTGAGCACACAGCCTTGTGGGGCACCAGTGCTCAGTGTGGTGGTGCTGGAGGTGCAGTTCCCGATCCGTACTGACTGAGGCCTTCCGGTCAGAAAGTCCAGGATCCAGTTGCAGAGGGAGGTGTTCAGGCCCAACAGGCTCAGCTTCCCGATCAGTTGTTGGGGGATGATCGTGTTGAATGCTGAGCTGAAATCTATGTACAGCATTCGAACGTATGTGTCCTTCTTGTCCAAGTGTGTGAGGGCAAGATGGAGTGCAGTGGAGATGGCGTCGTCCGTTGAGCGGTTAGGACGGTACGCAAATTGCAGTGGGTCCAGTGAGGGGGGCAGCAGGGACTTGATGTGTCTCATGACAAGCCGCTCGAAGCACTTCATGATGGTGGGTGTAAGTGCAACAGGACGATAGTCATTGAGACAGGACACAGAAGACTTCTTGGGCACGGGTACGATGGTGGTGGCCTTGAAGCACGTGGGAACGACGGCGCTGCTCAGAGAGATGTTGAAGATGTCGGTAAGAACATCTGCCAGCTGTTCTGCACATTCTCTGAGCACTCTGCCTGGGATGTTGTCTGGTCCAGCAGCTTTACGTGGGTTTACTCTGCGTAGAGTTTTCTTCACAATTCGCTGTAGTGAGACACAGCACCTGGTCGTTCAGAGGAGGGGTGGTCTTCCTCGCCGCCACGTCGTTCTGCCTGTCGAACCGAGCGTAGAAGTTGTTCAGCACATCTGGGAGGGAGCCGTCACCGTCACAGGCAGGTGATGTCGTCCTGTAGTGTGTGATGGCTTGTAAGCCCTGCCACATGCGCCGTGTGTCGCCGCTGTCTATGAAGTGATTGTGGATTCTCTGGGCGTGTGCGTGCTTCGCCTCTCTGATGGCCCGAGAGAGTTTGGCCCTTGCTCTTCTAAGGGCCACCTTGTCTCCCGCTTTGAAGGCAGAGTCTTGGGTCCTCAGAAGTGCACGCACTTCCGCAGTAATCCACGGTTTCTGGTTGGGTCGTGAGATGATGTTCTTGGAGACAGTGACGTCATCGGTGCACTTACTGATGTAGTTGGTCACTGATGAAGTGTACTCCTCCAAGTCAGTGAAGTCGCCGTAAGTTGCAGCCTCCCTAAACATGTTCCAGTCAGTGCTCTCAAAACAATCCTGAAGAGCAGAGATGGCTCCTGCTGGCCAGGTTTTCACTTGCTTCAGAACCGGTTTTGAACGCCTGACGAGTGGTCTGTATGCTGGAATTAGCATAACAGAGATGTGGTCTGAGTAGCCGAGGTGGGGGCGGGGCTCAGCCCGATATGCGCCGGGGATGTTTGTGTAAACAAGATCCAGCGTGTTTTCCCCTCTCGTTGCAAAGTCCACATATTGATGGAATCTAGGAAGCACTGACTTGAGATTTGCATGGTTGAAATCTCCAGCAACAATAAACAGTCCATCCGGGTGTGTATTTTGCAGTTCACTGATCTTTGTATACAGTTCCCATAGCGCTTCCTTAGCATTAGCGCCAGGTGGAATGTACACTCCAATAATGAAAACGGTGGTGAATTCCCGTGGTAAATAAAAAGGTCTGCATCTAACAGTCACAAACTCCACTAGCGATGAGCAATAACTAGAAACTAGCACAGAGTTCTTGCACCATTTCGCGTTGATGTAAACACACAAGCCGCCACCGCGAGTCTTACCGCACAAAGCTGCATTTCTGTCGGCGCGAAACGAGGCTAGCCCATCTAGCTGAATAGCGGCGTCCGGTACTTTGTCGCTGAGCCATGTCTCCGTGAAAACAAAGACACAGCAGTCACTACCAAAGTTAGATTAAACAGTTTTAGTTTTTGCATCTATGCTTTGCCAGAACACTGAGAGCTGTATAATAATATGATCACTTGACCCTAGCGGTTTAATCACTTCTACACTCTAAATTTTCTCCTGGTTATTACAAAATACTAAATCCAGACAGGTGTTAGTGCTTCAACATACAGTGTTAAAAAGCAGTAACTGATTATGTCTATAAATGTCTAATCTTGTACTCCAATATTTGCAAAGTTAGCCCAGTTAATATTCGGGTAGTTAACATCCCCCATGACTATAATATTCTTCTGTAAATTTGCCTCCTTGATATTATTAAAAAGATGAATCTTGAAATAACTATCTGCAATGGGCTGCCTATAACACTCCTTAAATAATGTCTCTTTCTCTAATGCTTTCCAGATGAATCCAGGCATCCTCACTAAGATGGGGCTTACCATCCAAGTGAAGACTTGCATTTAAATCCTGTTTTACATAAATGGAAATCACACCACTTTTGCGTTCTATCCATCCTTCCTATAAATGTGTAATAATCTAAGTTATGTTTACCTCCATCCTTGCTATTTAGCCAGGTTTCTGTTATTTTGATAATAATTATGGTCAGTTACAACTCCAAGTCACTTGTTGTATTTTTGATACTTCTAGAATTAAGGCAAGCTTTTTTTAAATGGTTTCTTATTTTATATTTGCACTTAAGCTTTGGGTAAGAATTTATGTTACTGTGCATATTTGTATTAATGCTATTGTTTGTCTCTTTGTGCACAGTTCTAAACTTGATGTGTCCTAAACTCCCTCCTCTCCATTCTATAGTTTAAAACATCCTCAACCTACAACTCATATGCCTCCCCAACTAATTGGTACTCCTCTGGTTCAAATGTAACCCCTCATGGCAAAACAGGTCCCGCTTGTTCTAAGAGGAGTCCCAATGCCAATAAGCTTATCCCCTTCTATCCTACACCAAGATGTGAGTCACACGTTAAGCCTTCGAATCTCCTCAGTCTTACCTGGAGTTATATGTGGCACAGACAGAGCTTCAAAGAAGACTGCCTTGTCAGTTCTGCTCTTCGGTATAGCACCTAACTCTTTAAATGAATATTATAGAACTGACATCTTGCACTTATGTGTGTCATTTGTTCCAACATGGACAATGATAACTGGATCCACCCCCGCTCTGGCCAACAGCCTATCCATGCTTCCATCTATGGACCCAAAAGGCAACTGAGCAAGACTCTCTGTTTCTGGAGCAAATTAGTGGTTCAATCACCTTAATGACTGAGTCCCCCACTATCACTTCACTCTTTCTGGGAACTGGATTTGAGTTGGCCCATTGGGGCTACTCATGACTACTTACCAGCTCAGAATTTTCAGGGGTACTATCCGGCTCCATAAGGACCTGAAAATGGATTGACAGTTATAATTATGGGGTTGATGCCCGCAGACACTATGTACCCTTTGCCATGTGCTTTGCACTGTGACATACCTGGGCCAGGTCCATCAATTCTCTACTGCTACTCAGGTCAGCCAGGTCTTCCTTTAGTGACCTTAAGCTTGAGATACTGGATTATCTGACATCTCCTGCAGACAAAACATTCAAATAGGACTGATTCCTCCAACCCAATCTCCAAAATTTCCAATATCCCAAAGGATTTGCATTTCACTTGCCTCATTTATAAATATTGGCGTTGGATTACTAAACTGCTTAAATCTTTTTATTACATTTATATGATTTAATTTAAATTATTAAAATTAATAAATGAATTGATTAAAGAACTACTGCAGTTAATTAACATGTTCTGGCCTCTTAATCTCCTGTAATATTTTCCCCTTTGACTTCCTGCTGTGTTTTTCTTTGGTTATTAACTTTACTTTTTCTCTGCTTCTTTTGCTAAAGTTGTGCCCCGCTTACCACTTCCTTTCTTTGAAACTCTCTGCTTATACCATTTGTATTCCTTCCTACCAATGAACTTTCATGACTTTACACTGTTGCCCTCTTAAGTGCACTAACTTACCTAACCTCTAAGAACCATTATATCAAGTGAAGCTTTTTACGCACTATTTCATTCTTAAGAAAACTTGCTTATTGAATATCTGCCACTATTAATTTCCTTATTCAATCGTCTGTTTTTATGTGAGTGCCGCCAGAGGGAGCTGTAGGAACAGCCGAGACCTTGGCTGTAGCACTTCTGCCACACCCGTAAGTGCTTCTGGAAGAAGATCACCGGACACCCGGTGCTCTATAAAAGGAGCCAGCCACCACTACTCCTGGAGCCAGAGTCGGGAGGGAGTGATACAAAGCTTGCCAGAGGAGGAGTAGAGGTGAAAGACACAAGAGAGAAAAGAGAAGAAGAAAGAAAAAATGTGCTTTTGTGGTTATTGTACTTGGGACTGTGCTGTGCAGGTGAGAAATGAGGGAAAGTATTTGCCACAAGAAAAAAATAAAAACGTGTGTGTTGTATTTGTGTCCTGCATCTGCTTGTGTCCAGCAGCGCCCTCTGCAGGCCATACCTGCTGTTCTGTACCTAGCCTGTCTGATGCTAGTTTTGAATAAGCAACCTTTGCTCCTGTGCAGGTCAAAAAGAAAGGAAAAACCCTTCTAACGTGAAAAAAGCTTGAAAAATCCCCAAGCAGCTCCTTTCAGGTAACCAAAAATGTAACATTTTTTAGGGCAACATTTTTATTTTAATTAACTCTTACACAGTAGTAACACAACACACTCCACACTTGTAAGGATGGCATTAGCACATCTCAGTTTCTCAGTCTCCAGTCTCAGAGGAGTTGGATTGTTGCTAGCTTAAAGAAGAAAGTAACTTGTTGCATTGTGATGGAAATCCTACTCAAATCATGTTAATTTTATCGATCACTGTTTGTATTAGCTCGCCCATTTTCTTTATTCCAGTTTCTTTAGTTTTCTTCCTATGTCTTAAAGATGTGTGTGCTAGGTCTAGTGAGGACTCTAAATTGACCCAGAACGTGGGATTGTCAATGTGTGTCTGTTCTTCTTTTTTCTTATGCATTCTACCCTAGGTCCTTTCTTGTGTTTTGGTGCATACTGTGGGGATAGGCTGCAGCTACCTGCAGCATAGAAATTGTGAGATTATGTTCAGAAAATGGATAGATGATGTAAATATTTAGTTTATTTTGTGTCTTCTTTTTAGTGGATCATACTAGTAATTTGATTACTGTTATTATTAGTTTATTATTTTAGTAATGTGTATAGTTTGAGCTTCACAACCTGTGCAGCATTCTATGCTGGTCAACGGAAAAAGTCTTTGAATTTATGTATTATTATTATTTACCTTTTATAAGGAAGATGTTATGATGTCTCTTATAAAAGTGTGCTTCTGGCTTTTTCAACTATGCATTCAAAACCCTTGAGGCAAATAATTCGGAATTTCACATATAATAATAGTTTTCTTAGTATTAAAATTAGCATATGCCAGTAAAGAATAACCTGGGATTTACTTGTACCAACCACATGTCAAAATATTTGTGGAAATTAACAATTGTTAAAGAGAGCTCTGGTGCTTTGAGGTGTACTCTTGGAAACCGCCAGAGGACATAAATGTTTCGGCTCTACATTGTGATATTTTACTAATGAAAAGAATTCATGTTGCTTTCAAATTGTTTCCCCCCTTTCTTACATAAAGTTACAGCAGTGTTAGGAAAAGTAGTGACATTTCTTTTTCAAATTCAAAATATACAGGGTGAATAAAAAAAAACTTATCTTTAAAAAATATGTAGTGACTATCATATGAACATGTAGTATGCACCACATTGTAGAGGTACCCTTGGATTTGTTCATATTTTGGCACTTGAAAATGGTATGCATTGTTGTGCCAAACATTGGCAATAGAGCTACAAAAGGTCTGGGATGAATCTAACTACAAGATTGATATGTGCCATTATGATATAAGGGGCACATATTGTGCATTTGTAAGATTTAAGAAATAATTGTAAAAATTCCTTCACAAATTGGTTTAAATTACATGTTCATATGACACTTAGTTACAGTAGTTTTATGAAAGTGTTTATGAAAGTGTTGAATTAATTTTGAATCACGCTATATTAGTATATTGTGTTGTATTAAAATTACTTATGAGTGCATTGAAATCAATTCAGTTTTTTTGTCTGGTACGAGGAAACCTTCACATAAGATATACCATCAAGACCTTTTGATCTACTTATACAAGACATCAAGATTTTTTGGCTTAATTTTGCTTCCTCTAAACCTAAAACCTCAAATTTTTTAGACCATATTTGAACCATATTTTAAAATAGATATAGAAAACTATACCATTATGATGTTTACAAATATAGAAATACTGTGTTTTGATTTACCTACATTAAACGCTAATGTACACTTAATAATGCATGTTTGAGTTAAGTGACTCCCAAAATAGAGAAGTTCAAGAACCTTGGAGGATTGTTCAAGAGTGAGCCTTGAGGTGACTGTGAGATTCACCTACTTGGTACAGCTGAACCAGCTTAACAAATGTTTTGTTGGACCATGGTGGTGGAGCAGAAAAATCTGGAACAATGAGATAGCAAGTACAAGCAGCCAAAATAAGGTTCCTGTATAGCTAACTCTCTGTGCAAAGTTGAGGCAATAAGAGAAAATTCATCTGTTCCTTCATTTGGAAAGAGGGTGTTTAGGTGTGTGGTTAGTAGGCAAACACTGAGCAAATTCCACAGCAGATTTTCTTCATCTAGAAAATTATAATAAAAACGGCAATGATGATGATGATGATGAAAACAAGGTGTCTACAAAATATCAATGCACAAGTGACCAGGCATAGAAAATGAGTGGAACAGTGTTTATATACAGTAGCACCTTAAATCAAGACGGCTCACTACAAACTATAAGCCAGACAAATATTTGTTGTACTTATATCAATACAACAAACACACAGAAAAAAACAATTTACAGACTTTGAGAATCAAAGCCATTTTCTTTTATTCTACATTATTACAGTAGTTAAAGTCAGGTCATTGCTAGTAATGCCCTCTCAGTTTATTCATGTTCTATGCACATAAAGAATTTCTTCTTCATCTCCCTCTGCATTTCTCCCATTTCTATGTGGGGTCAATGTGCTTGATCAACTTTCTCCATACAGTTCGGTTCTGCATCTTCTCCTCAGTCAATCTCTTTTTGCTCAGATCTTCTTTTACTTTATCCATCCACCTCCTCTTTGGTCTCCCTTGCTTTCTCTTCCTCTGTACTTCCTTTTCCAATCATTCATTGGCACACATAGTCATTGTCTCTCTTCATCACATGTCAATACTACTATATATGTAGGCAATAATATTGTACTCATAAAAAGGAAGAAGACGGAGACAGGTTCAAAGTGATAAACTTTAACAGGTCCTTTTACTAAGATTGTGTCTGAGTACACGTTACACCACCTTATTATTATTATCTGATTCCTAACAGCTCCCCAGTACCCATAAGTCCTTATTACTGTGGAATCCCCAAAAGTTCAGACTTGCAATATGCTACATATACCACTTCAACCTACTTTCCTATACTTTCTTAGATATCTCTTCCATGTTTGCAGGACCTTTGATTATCTCATTTCTTACTGTATTCTGTCCTTTTTTTCATGCAAAAAAAGTTTAATCATGTCACCTGTTAATCTCTTAAAATTAAAAGATTCAACAATTTCAATGTTTCTTCATAACTCATACCTTACAAATCTAATAAACAATGGCTTTAGTCCATTTCTCTACCAAGTTATTTGATTGTGTTCTTTGTAGGTTTAAAATGATGTTCACTTCTGTTTTTGAATGTATGTATTGGAAATAATCCTGCTTCTTCTTCTTTTTCTTCTTCTTCTTCTTTCAGCTGCTCCTGTTAGGGGTTGCCACATCGGATCATCTTGTTCCATATCTTCCAGTCCTCTACATCTGTGAATTGTGTGTACACATATTGACATCTACAAGATATAGTCTAAACTTTGCCTAAAAAAGATTATTATTGTGATAGCCTCCTTAAATGTTAGACATTAAGTCTATGACTGAACTGACTGACACTTTTCAGTAAATATCACAATATTCACAAATATCTCTTAAGATAGAGTATCTTCTGACTCTAGGCTAGGCTCCAGGTAGTTAACTCCTTGTCAAACTATTCATATAATGTGGTAGCAGCTAAAGTGTACCACCAGCATGAATTTCACTATTGTATTTGTTTGGATTAGAATAGTGAAAAAATCTACCTTGCCCGAAAGAAAAAGGCAGCTTTGTATGAAGTTCAGCAGAAATAAAATTTTTAAACTAAGTCTACCTTTATGTAAATTATAAGAATGCCTACTGCTGTGTTTTTGTTCCTGGATAACTAATTGAGTTTCAATGAGCTCAGAGAATTTATTTTTACTGTAACCTGTGAAAATCAAATTAATCATTCCTTCTTTACTAAGTAAGATTAATGCAGTCTAAATGTTGCAGGAAACTTTAGCCCATTACTAAAAAAAGGAAAATAATCATGCAAAGTCAAACAATGCAGTAGTACATTCATCCATCCATCCATCCATTTTCCAACCCGCTGAATCCGAACACAGGGTCACGGGGGTCTGCCGGAGCCAATCCCAGCCAACACAGGGCACAAGGCAGGGAACCAATCCTGGGCAGGGTGCCAACCCACCGCAGGACACACACAAACACACCCACACACCAAGCACACACTAGGGCCAATTTAGAATCGCCAATCCACCTAACCGCATGTCTTTGGACTGTGGGAGGAAACCGGAGCGCCCGGAGGAAACCCACGCAGACACGGGGAGAACATGCAAACTCCACGCAGGGAGGACCCGGGAAGCGAACCCAGGTCCCCAGATCTCCCAACTGCGAGGCAGCAGCGCTACCCACTGCACCACCGTGCCGCCCTAGTACATTCATGCAACGACTTATATCTCCATTTGGGAATGGTCATTTGGCCGTATGTCAGACAGAAAGCGTACAGGTCATTTCAATTGAGGCTCTTTGGCAGATGTTAACTGCTGGTATGGAGTAGCACAAACCAATATTCAAGTCACAGCACCTGCACACCACATCTGTGTAAGACAGTGTTGTTAAACCACTGGGTCGCAGTGCTGGTGTGTCGCTTCACTTGTTGTTCACAGTAGATTGCAAAAGGCAGTGTTTCTCAACCACTGCGTTGCCACCCAGGTTGCCACAGGTGGCTTGCAGGTTGCTGTTTTTTGGTCACAAGTGGGTCATGATGGGTTTCCTTAAGTGATCAGCAGCACTGTGTCATATGTTTTCCCATTTTTAAGTAAGTTCATTCCGCTAAAAGGAACCTCCAATCAACCTCCTTTCCCTAAGGGAGCAGTTTGCAATATCTGTTACTGGGTCATCAAATAATTTAAGAAAAACAAAACTGGGTCATGGGACCATAAAGGTTGAGAAACACTGCTGTAAGGAAAGCAAAGCAGGCTGAACGCAAAAGAAGCACCCATGTGGAGAAATGCTGAGCAAAAAAACCTTAGAGGGCCCTCCAACCATCAGAAAACATATGAGACACTGTGAAATAATAGTAATTTATCACTGTGGCTGGTTTTGGCCATTTCTAGAACATTATTACCCTATTGTTTTCCTATTATCCTTAACCGTAACTACAAATTGCGCAAACTTGGTCAGCCATAAATTGGCACATGTCTATACTTTCCATCTAGTTTTATTTCCAAGTCAGTAGTAAAAGAACAGTCAAGGAGGAGGTGAAGTACATAAGGAACAGCTAAATTATACAGACAGTGAAACAGAACTTGCACTTCTCTTCAGTTTACACTTGTGAAGAAGTAAATAACCTCCCAACAGTAAGAGGAAATGTCAATGAGGTACTTCTTGATTTGGAAATTGTAGAGGGAAAAGTGCTACATAGATTAACTATGCTGAAATCTAACAATTACTGGGAACAGATCACATTTACTCTCGATAGCTTACAGATGTTAGTGAGTACATGTATAAACCACTGATGCTTATTTTTCAGAACTCACTGCTCAAGAAGGAATCTCCTAAGGCCTGGAAGCTAGCATATGTTTTCCCATTATATAAAACGATGATCAAGCTGATCCAAGCAACTTTAGGAAGCATCACATGTCAAGAACAGATATAATGGTAAAGAATCTGCATGGGTTCAGAAGGAGAAGGTCATGTTATATGATCAGACAGTTGTATATGTACATTTGATAAGGTACCACATGAAAGGTTGGTGATCACATTAAAGGGAGTTGGAATTCAGAGTGCCTTGTGTAGATGTGAGAAAATTGGCTTATACATTGGGAAAAAAACTATTATGGTGAGAGGAACCTTTACAGAAGTACGAGTTAAAGTGGTGCCCCTCAGGGATTAGTGCTGGGGCACCTGCTTGTATGTATATATTATATCTATATAATGGAAAATATATATATAATGATTGACTAAATGGCCTCCTCTTGTTTGTCAGTTTTCTAATGTTCTAACTCATTAATAGCTATTTTGGGTTTATTCCCAGATGGACTTGGGAATAGGAATAGATGGACTTGGATAGGAACAAATTGATTGCAATAGCCTATACCACGCAACTAGCACAGACTTATTTTGCCTAACTGGAAGAATTATACCTTTACCTGGACTCGAAGGTTGTCATCCATAGCGTGCCCACTAGACCAGCCAATAAGGTACATCTTTGCTTATTTAGTGCTATTCCGTCCAGGATTACACTATGCACAGATCCTATTGAGGGTTTCCCCTCTACTGATCCGGAATTGTTAATAAGCTCTTAATTCCCAGGAGAGAAAGCACCAGAAGATTAGCAGTGAAGGGAAGCTGTTCTTCTAGTCAGTACAATCTAAGTGTAATAAACACTGGCTTAGGCAGAAGTAATTAATAAAGTATAAAACCTACACTATTGTAGATGCCTGTATTGCTCAGTCACACAGCCTCTGCAGAGGTAAAGTCACAGCAGTGTCATTCTCAGATGGAGAAGAAGATCCTCTCATTAGGTTATTGCCTGGGTATATTTTCTATCGAGTAGGCAAAAATATGCTTATGATGTGCATGCTAAGTCATGTCTCTTTGTTATCCTTATTCTAAATAAAACTTTAAACTCTCAAGAAATAATTAATATACAAATGTGTGAGTTAAAAGCATAAGCAACTTGAATAGATTTTATATTAAACATTTTTGTAAACAAAAAACAATCAATCTTTGAACTTTAAACAAATCAAAGAAGAACACTAAAACAAATCCATGTTAAGTAATTTCATTAAAGTCAGTTCAGCATTTAAGTCAGTTAGTTCAGAATTTCAATTTATACAACAATGGCACAGAAAAATATTTAAACATAATTCAGTACCAAATCATTAAAGATATTAATATTGGGGATACATGCTCATATTTTTTCTTTTTGGTTAAAACTCTTGCTGTTGCATTCTGGACAAGTTGTAGCTGTTTTACATCTTTCTTGAGTAGTCCCGAATGGAGTGCATTGCAGTAATCTAGTCAGCTAAATACAAATGCATGCATTCATTTCTTTTGATGTTAATGGAATTTGGGATTTCCGATTTTGTTGTTCCATGCCATAAAGTCCTACTAATGAGCAGCTCTTCTGAGTAAATAAGTAGAATGGTTTATGAACTGATGTGTAATAGTATCACTCGAGCATCAACTTTATTTGCTTATCCGGGTTGTGGGGGTAAAACTGGAGTATCCAGAGGAAAACTTTCATGGAGACTAATACAGGTGGTGTCCAAGTGCAAAGTATTTTTGTTTTTAGATTCAATTAAAGTATTTTATGATGAATATACTGGAGCTGGTACCAAACTGGTTACTCCACTATTTCTTCATGTGTTATTTATTCCTCATGGTTAATTGTCAATTAAGCAAGTAAGGGTTTAGAGTGTAAATAAGAAAATTAACTAAAATGAAGAAAAAAGTGTGATATAAACCCACATTCTTGGTCATTTCTAGAAGTACTAAAAGAAATGGGTCAAGACAAATAATTAAATAATTTAAATAAAATCATAATGAAGACATCACTTGGAATGAAAGTCAGCAGCCACAGAGACCCCCACCCACACATAAGCATACACATCAAAAACAGAAGATACATCAGTATATTTTCACTAATGCTTATTTCATTTAAGGTCTGGCTGCACTGAACACTTGGCATAACCAGCCCTACATAAACACACATTCTCACTCAAATTGTGTCAATTCATTGTCACTGATCTATTTAATGTTAGCTTATCTTGGACACACTGTAAATAGTTTTTATTCTTTGTGTATGCAATCTTACATTTGCTTTCCAGTTATGATGCTGGAAGAGGTCATCCTGTGACATTTTTGTACCTTTCTTTTACTTAAGACTAAAAATGATAATTTACTGTATATATTACCTGTGTTATTTATGTACTGTTTAACTACACTTACCGTATATACTCGAATATAAGCCGAGTTTTTCAGCACCCAAAATGTGCTGAAAAACGTCACCCTCGGCTTATATTCAAGTCAGGTCCTGCTGCCCCCCCGGTATACGAACAAGCCAGTTTCCCTTTCAGTTTGTGCGCACCGATGATTTCCACACGTGTTCAGTCTCTCCCTGTGCATTTCCTGTGCAGTGAGCGAGAGAGAGTGTGCAAGAGAGATACCATATTGTTTTTGTTGACCCTCTTCTCCACTTACAGAGCTAGTTTTCTGTTTTTCTTTGAAATAAATACTCAAAACATTTAACCTACTGATGCCTCAATTAATGTACAGTAATTTTATTGGTATTTATTTTGGTTATTGAAACTTTCCAGTAGCTGCTGCATTTCCCACCCTAGGCTTATACTCGAGTCAATAAGTTTTTCCAGTTTTTGTAGGTAAAATTAGGTACCTCGTCTTATATTCGGGTCGGCTTATACTCGAGTATATACGGTAATTTGAAAGTGTTCATGATGTCAGAGGGGGACACTTTTTACATTTTTTTTGTGCACTGGGTGGTTCCATTAGGCACCCAATGTTGGGACTGGGGGGTGAGAAGTTAAAAGGCTGTCTGTACTTATTAATGGTATTTGCTGTCCTGCAAGGGAGTCACTGTTTTGAAGTTTGGCCTTAGAAGAATGTCTGTATTTACCTGGCTTGGAAATATTGGTTCCTAATCAGCATATCTGTACTTATTAATGTTTGGTAACCATACATTTTGTTAACTTGTGTTTTTATTAATTGTTAAACCCAGGCAATTTAGATGTGCCATTGATTAAACTGTTTGTCCAGGACTGACAACAGCAGGGGCTGAAGTAAATATAAACTCCTGGCCAGCAGAAGGCAGGAGGGAGAGTCCACAGGAAACGCTGCCAAGACACTCGGACAGGGCACAGGGGCTCGCAGGCAGACAAGGGTACCTGGCTGGCACGACGTGAGGCACAAGGACGGCAACATTTACTTCCAGGGAGGAAGAGACAGCTCCACAAGGAGACGCCAGTTGTAGGTCCAGCGAAAGAGGGAATCTGCATGAGAGGACCAAGCGAAGCTGACAGACGAGGAATGAGGCGTGCCTAGGTCCCAGCCACACAAGGAGCCCAGAGTGGAAGGAACAACGAAGAGACGCTGACAGGGAGTCAACAATTTAACACAACTTCTGCCGGGGAACAGAGTGCATCCATGAACAATTAAGTGTTGGGGTAACACAGTGCCCAAACTGGACTCTGCACCACTAAAGGTTGTATCCTCCAATTCTTGTTTTTGCGGACTTTTAGAGTGTGGACTGTGTATTTTCCTTTTACAAAAAAGGAAATGAATTCCTGATATGTTTAGGCTCTGTTATGTTCGTTTATCTTTTTAATGTACCTTATATTGTCTTGTACAATAGAACTTACTGTTGCCTTTTTCTGAAATTACTGTTGTGTCTTTCATTGTGTGTTTACTCACCGCCCAATTTAAAGAAACCTGTGTGCTATTATTGGTAAATTTCAGGAGTTCCCAGTCTCTTAATAAAACTGTGTGGCGTAGTCGGATATTTTAATGGTGTCTAAGTTAGATTACCTATAAGTGTGACCAGACACCTGTGACATAATTTAATACTGTTTTTTTCCATCCATCCATTTGTTTGGGCTAATCTAGATTCACTGATCTAGTTAATAGCTTGCTTTTAGGTAATTCATGTAACTGGAGCCCTCAGCCCACTGAGTCAACCCTAGTGAACACAGGGAGAATGTGCCTGATCTACACAGAACAGAATAGTAAACTGAACATTAGTCCAAGTGCTGTCGGTTGCAAAGTCATTCAATGCTTTATTGTGTTAGGTCACCTTACTTTTTTCAATAATAAGGAAAACACTGGGATGAAGGCTGAGTTTACCGTATATTCTGGCCTTGTGGGGAGTTTTCATATTCTATCCATGTATGTATCCTTTTTTTCTTGATTTTTAAAGCATTTAGTCCCACATCCCAAAGACAACGTCTTAAGTGGTGACACTAAACTGACCCTGTATGCAAGTGGAGGTGCTCATGTGTGTGCATGCTTCCAATGTTTAGTATCCCATCCAAGATTGTTTCCTGTGTTATGCTCAAATTCCATTCAAGTTTTTCTTCCTACTTTCTGCACAGTTGTATTAAAAACTTTATTTTGAAAACACGTGTTCAGAAAATGGATACATGTACTGTGTATATGCTCTCATTTTTATTTTAGGAATGCTGTTGGCATATTTGTGTTCAACATATGTTTTGAACTCACGTTCAGAATTTTAATGGTATTACAGTTTTCAAGCAGAGCTGTGATGAATATTTTTGTATTTTGCCAGAAACTATCATAAGTTGTAAAAATCTGTGGTTGTCCAAGGGAATGACATGCTTGACAGAAAATGAATAAGGTTTAAAAAGACTTGATGGCATGAAAATGAAACAAAAATGTTTCAATAGATTAACATGGTCTGTACAATCTTTTTGATGAAGGAGCTCCTTCTCTCTGGTTGCTTGGGTGAGAAATGATGCATTCTTCCAGGCAGGCTTTTATTGTCCAGGGACCAGAACAGTTGGAGTCAGTGGCCCTCCCTGGACATTTTTTTTGAGATGTTGAGGAAAAAGAAGACAAGAGAGCAACAGCGCCCCCTCTCAGTTTGGGTTGGAAACATACCTGGGAGGATCTCGGAGGGTGACCCTCTGACACGCATGCATGCCAAATCATTTGTGCAAATTAGACAGAAAGAGCTCAGCTTTACCTTGGTGATAGAGAAGAGACAAGGTGAGCATTTTTCTCTGCTAGAAAAAATTGACTCATAAACTATCGATACTTGTAAAGATACCAAGACAAGCAACTGAAACTTTTACCTTTTAACAATTAAAGCTTGTATTTGGTAATTTTGACATAGTATTTGTAAACACATCTGGAAATGTGAATGTTTAATATCTGCTTATACAGTTTAAGCTTGGAAAAGAATATATTGGTGTTATATTGTTATGCAAGTGCAATACTTTTTAGTAAAGCTTCACATGATGTCAAATGACTGAAAATGTACCTTTAGTATAAAACGATTGAAATAAATGAACAGATAGACCTGTGTGTTTGCTGTTAAAGGTTTATCTAGAGTGCAAGTGAGACTGGGGATCAATTAGTAGCACTCTCAGAAATCCCCTGGCATAGCCAAATAGGAAACATGTCACTGTAACATGTTGAAAATGAAACATATTGGCTTGAGGGTAACCACAGCAAACCTGCAGTTAAATATAAAAACATACTGCCTGATCAAATGCATTATGGAAATGCAGTATGGAAAAAAATGGCAAATGGCATAACAAATTCAAATTAATATTCTCTAGATGTATATATAGTTTAAATCATTTACTACTGCATTCAGTAATCAGTTTATTTGATAAAATAAGTACCTTGGGAGAATTTGATGGTTACATAGTACACAGGAAATGATAATCATAAGGATTTTAAAATATAGATTTGTAATCATATGAACAAATTTATCATTAAAATAAACATACTGTATATTCGAGATATACTAGCAAAGAAGAATATTATAAGAAATTTATAAAATTGAATGATCATTATACGTTTCACACTTTGTAAATCATCTATAAATTTTAAAAACTTCCCATTTACATAATCACAGATTTATAGTTATTATACATCCTCTTCTATTTTCCCTGAACATGGTACACAAAGGTACCATATTTAAATAAAAATTTAACAAAGGAAGCACTTTTGTTATCAATCAATTGATAAAAAGACATAAATAGGTAACACAAATTGTAGGTTATAAATACAGAATCACAGAGCCTAAGAACCTTTTGTTACCGCAAGCCAAGATTCCTCCCATCCTTCAATCCATTTTCTGAACCCCTTTATTCAAGAAGAAATTCAAAGAGGATGGCCAATACAAAGCAGGGACCAACCACATATCTTATTTTTATCTGTAGCAGAGTACACACACTCACACAGTGACATTCACATGTGCAGGACCAGTTTAGAGTCACCAACTAACCTAAGCTGTATGTTTGTTGAACATGAGAGTAATGCCAGACTACTTGTAGGAGCTTATGGGTAACGGGAATATATGTAACCCAAACAATGATTGGCCTGGAATTTAAATCCCAGATTTATTACAAATCATCCATCCATCCATTTTCCAACCCGTTGAATCCGAACACAGGGTCACGGGGGTCTGCTGGAGCCAATCCCCGCCAACACAGGGCACAAGGCAGGGAACCAATCCTGGGCAGGGTGCCAACCCACCGCAGGACACACACAAACACACCCACACACCAAGCACACACTAGGGCCAATTTAGAATCTCCAATCCACCTAACCTGCATGTCTTTGGACTGTGGGAGGAAACCGGAGCGCTCGGAGGAAACCCACGCAGACACGGGGAGAACATGCAAACTCCACGCAGGGAGGACCCGGGAAGTGAACCCAGGTCCCCAGATCTCCCAACTGCGAGGCAGCAGCGCTACCCACTGCGCCACCGTGCCGCCCTATTACAAATCATGAAACACCAAACTCTATATCATTTAAGATAACTATGCAATTTCTATTAAAATAGTAATAGTAAAGCAACATAACTGCCCATTATGGTGTTCTATCAAAGGGGATAGAATTGTGCAGTGAGTGAGCAAAGATTTGTAAAGTTTGTCTTGCTAGAAACAGTTAGTTTGCCATGCTTCTGTCATCTTTGATACTGCATACCTGCCTATTATAAAGTTTCCTGAACTTCTCACTATCCAGTGACACTTCTTCCAGGTTTCTTCCCCTCGCTCTTCTGTCTCTTGCTTCCTCTATCACCATATCTTTCCTCCTCTTTCATTGCCTGAAACATCTTCAGATTAATTATGATCCTGGCACTAGAGTGAAAAATTGGCCATTAAAAAAGTTGTCATAATAATTGTGTTCAGTGGTGCTGACAATACACATGGACCATGGGAACTATTGTGAAGCATCTATTTACACAAGCACCAACATTAACCTTTACTAGATAAAAATTGTAAAAAAAAAAAAGTACTGTTGAAGCAGAGATTAAGGTGAAACATTTTTAAAAAATGGTGGTGACAGGATGAGACTTCACAGGAGCCCATCACGGTTGCTGGATATCATGGCCGGCCTGTACACTGGTACTGTGAGTTCTGTGCACAGTGAATATGTTTTCAACTGCATTTTTCCCAGTTGATTCTGGAGTTCATCAGGGGTGTGTTCTTGCTCCTACTCTGTTCAATGCTTGCACAGACTGAGTGTTGGGCAAGGTTGTGGGGTCCAACGGCTGTGGTGCATCTGTTGATGAAGAAAGATTCACTGATCTTGACTTTGCTGACGATACTGTGATCTTCACAGAATCAATGGAGACTATTATCGGGGATCTCAAGAGACTGAGCGAGGAGTCTGAGTGTCTGAGCTTAAGGATGTCCTGGATAAAAACCAAGATCCAGACCTTTAATGACCTCTTAAGCACAGCCATCAACAGTGTGTCTTTCTGCAGAGAGAGTGTCGACCTTGTCGAGAGGTTTACTTACCTCGGCAGCAACATTCATGTCTCTGGTGACTCTTCCTATAAAGTCAGTAGATGGAATAGGAGAGCATGGGGGGTCATGAAGTCGCTGGAAAGGGGTGTCTGGTGCTCCCTATATCTTTACAAAAGGTGACGGTCCTAGTCTTTAGAGTCCTGGTGCTTCCTGCCTTGCTGTATGGTTGCGAGACATGGATGCTATCCAGTGGCCTGAAACACAGACTGGACTCCTTTGGTACTGTGTCTCTTAGGAGAATCCTTGGGTGCCATTGGTTTGACTTTGTGTCAAATGAGCGGTTGCTCACGGTCCCAAATAAGGCACATTACCTGCATTGTGAGGAAGCATCAGTTACGGCACTATGGCCATGTGGCTCGATTCCCCAAGGGTGATCCAGCTTGTGGTATCCTCATTGTTGAGGACCCTGGCTGGACCAGGCCAAGGCGAAACCCATTAACAATTGGATAACAATTGGATGCAGCAGATAGATAACGATTTCTGGAGGGTGGGACTGGACCGTGTGTCTGCCTAGGGGGTTGACAACCAGGATCCCAAGCTGGTTGTCATGTCATGTGTTGGGTGCGGTAACATGCTATACCTGTGCCTGCTCCCCAACCTGACCTGACCTGACGTGTGGTGACATCTACAACTTCCTGGTTATTTTGCAGTCGAGCTGCTAAGGTTGGCAACCCACACTACATGCAGTGCAGACTACCCATGAATTGTCACAGAGGATTAAGAATGTCCTAACATATACTTCCAGATATAATTTAGCAAATTGTTATCAAGAAAATGCAATTTGATAACTTTTTAATAATATGCATCAGTTTGAATATAGTGAGTTTTCTATTTGTTTTTGTTAAACATTTTAATGGGTAAGAGCAAATAGCCTTGATTAAAGTTGACTCAAATGGTGCAGAAATTGACAGTGCAAAGGACCGAGAGGATGTTTCAGCCGAAACAAGTCTTAAATTACAATAGATCCTTTCAGTCATCCTTGAAGGGATCCTACTTCACTGGACCTTTAAACAAGGCCCTTAACCTTAAAATTGCTCCAGGAGCTCTGTACAATGGCTAACCTTGTACTTTAACCTCCAGTTGGTTCATAAAGTGTACACATACCACAAAAGTACTCTTTTTCCTGTGTTATGCTCAAATTCCATTCAAGTTTTTGCTCCTACTTTGTGCCCAGTTGTATTAAAAACTTTATTTTGAAAACACGTGTTCAGAAAATGGATACATGTACTGTGTATATGCTCATTAATATGTCATTTTTATTTTAGGAATGCTTTTGGCATATTTGTGTCCAACATATGTTTTGAACCAACGTTCAGAATTTTAATGGTATTATGCTTTTCAAGCAGAGCTGTGATGAATATTTTTATATTTTGCCAGAAATTATCATATTATAAGTTGTAAAAATCTGTGGTCGTTCAAGGGAATGATATGCTTGACAGAAAATAAATAAGGTTCAAAAACACTTGATGGCATGAAAATGAAACAAAAATGTCGCCAATAGATTAACATGGTCTGTACAATCTTTTTGATCAAGGAGCTCCTTCTCTCTGGTTGCTTGTTGGAGAAATGATGCATTCTTCCAGGCAGGCTTTTATTGTCCAGGGACCAGAACAGTTGGAGTCAGTGGCCCTCCCTGGACATTTTTTTTAAGCTGTTGAGGAAAAAGAAGACAAGAGAGTTAGCAACAGCGCCCCCTCTCAGTTTGGGTTGGAAATATACCTGAGAGGATCTCAGAGGGTGACCCTCTGACACGCATGCATGACAAATCATTTGTGTAAATTAGACAGAAAGAGCTCAGCTTTACCTTGATGACACAGAAGAGACGAGGTGAGCATTTTTCTCTGCTAGAAAAATATGACTCATAAACCATGGATACTTGTAAAGATACCAAGACAAGCAAATGAAACTTTTATTTTGAACTTTGTATTTGGTAATTTTGACATAGCATTTGTAAAAATATCTGGAAATGTGAATTTTTAATATCTGCTTATACAATTTAAGTTTGGAAACTTACATAAGAATGTATTGGTGCTACAGTGTTATGCAAGTGCAATACCTTTTAGTAAAGCGGCACAGGACATGTTTAATTCTTGCTATTATTTTTTACCCATTTGTTTTCATGTTCCAGTTAAAGCAATACAAAGGAAATAAAAATATTTTTTCTTCTATATTAACTGTTCTTTTTCAAGTGTGGCAGAACTGCAGTACCTTGGAAATTATAGCAAAAGGGTCATAGCCACAAAATCACACATTCATAAATGTTATTTACACACTTTGGAGACCCTGCAGCTAAAGGCTCAACTTCCTACAGTAGTTTTATTTGTCTTAAAAAATTTCAGAAGACCTGAACATTGCAATGTGTGCGTTGTACACATTAATAATTTCTGTGATTCATGTCTGTGTGTATTTTGTCTGAGTAGTCCAGTTTCCTTGCACAAACTGAAAGATGAGAATTTGATTTTCGTTGACTATTCAGAACTGACCAGATTAAGTGAGCATGTATGAGCTGGCACTGTGATCAAATGGGTTTTTATCTATTCCAACTGTTGTGGTGTGAAATTTTGCATAAAAGTTGATAAATATTTTGTATGTCTTTATTGGTAACTTGTAACACTAATGTCTATTACTGATAAGAACAGCAATGGTTTGATGGTTTAAGAACCCCTTCCCACTTTGAACCCCTTTGTAATTTTAAGACAGGGTTGGGGGAAGTGCCTCAAACAAGTTTGGCAAATGTTTCCCTACAGGACTCTCTCAGTCAACCCCCACAGGAAAGCCAGACTGCCTAGCTTGCAAACTTCACCTTAGTAAATGGTTTTGGGGGCATGTGTGAAGGTATTCTGTCCCCCATTGGTCTGAAGTATGGCTGTTTGGAACTGTCTTGTATCAAAAGCCTTTAAGTACCATGACACCCTATTGGCTGTAAGGGTTGGACAGAAAACTTATAAAATTGCTTGCTTTATCTCGTTCTCTCTCTCTTACCAAACTGATGAAAGAGCATCTCACACACCATGAACTGAAAAGAACAACACAATGAAGAGCAGAGCTCGGCAGCCATATTGAGACAGGCATGCGGCCTGCTCTGAAGAAAGCTGACCACAAACTAGAGACATTTCAAGTAACTAACAAGTCTGTGTGCCACCTGAAACTACGCATCACCATTTATCAGGTTGTATGGTTACCAATATTCAAATGTACTTTGCATACTGTTATTATTTATGAATATTATCAATAATACATTATTTAAATTGTAATTTAACTCCTGATTGTCTTTTACTACATATAATTGCCTGAGGTTATAAATGTAGAAGGGAAGGTGGGGAGAAGTTATATGGTACAATACTTTATAAACATTGGTAAGTCTGTGAGATTTGAGGCATTCTGACAAAGGCTACATATTAATAATACAAAAAGGGAAAGTAGACAAAACACCCATTATCTCTATAATAGAAAAAAATGGTTCAAATAAAAACATGCACACCAAGTTTCATTGCTGGTGATGTTAATTAACCCAGTAAAACTTAATATTTCTTTTCATTAATCATGGTGCACTGCTGGTGCTCACCTGCTGCCTCCCATATTTGCTTGATGTCAACACAGTGATTGTTATAATCCCTCCTGCTGCGAGACATACAGTATGTGTGTATTCTTAATTTTATAAATCACATTACAGTAAGTCAAGACACTGAACAAGCAAGAATTATATATTTTTTCATGTACATTTCTATTCCTTAGAAGTGGTGTATGTTCAAAATGGGTGATCCACATCAGGTGTATTTTCAGCTTTTTCATGATCTGCTGATGCTGTTGTATGAATATAGAACAAAACTTTTGTTGTAATGTTTAAAAGTGTAATTTAGCTTTGAGCACAGACTTATACAAAGACATGTTTTTTCTTTTCTATACTAAAACAGCTTGATATGTTATAACCAAAATATAATTTGTCTGTTAATGCTGTTGTTTACAGCTAAGAGCTGGTTGAATATCTTAGCAGTTAGTTTAACTACACATTTTCAAGACTCTGTGGCATTTATCCAGAGTTATGTTGTTTTAGTATGCTATGTAGAGTGGTATTTGGTTACTGATCAGAGATAAGAAACATTACACTAACTGTATTGTTGCTGATTCAGAAATGTAAACTAGTTTTATGAGCTCCAAAGACGAAGCAAGTCAGGAGACAGGAAAGCTGACCGACCTGGAGACTGAAAACTTAGTTTTATTAGCTCTAGAATAAAAGGCAAAAAACTGCCTTTGAACATGAGACAATTACCTTTTGGACAAGATCACACCACACTTTAGATAAGTTATGTAAGTTCAGACGATGAGCTGATTAGTGACATCCAACTGGGAATAACACATTTTTCAAGTAACACAAGACAAGAACCACCTTGGAGGATGTCTGTATTTACCTGACTTAGAAATATTGGTTTCTAATCAGCATATCTGTACTTATTCATGATTGGTAACAATTCCTTTTTTTAACTTGTGTTTTCATTAATTGTTAAACCCAGGAAATGCAGATGTACCATTGTTTAATCTGATTGTCCAGAACTGATAATGACAGGGACTGAAGTAGATAAAAACTCCTGGCAGCAGAAGGCAAAGAGGACAGTTCACAGAAAATGCTGCCAAGGCACTCGGACAGAGCACAGGGGCTTGCAGGCAGACAAGGGTACCTGGCTGGCACAACGTGAGGCACAAGGACAGCAACACTTCCAGGGAGGAAGAGACAGTTCCACAAAGAGATGCCGGATGTAGGTTCAGCGAGAGAGAGAATCCGCATGAAAGGACCAAGCAAAGCTGACAGACGAGAAATGAGGCGTGCCTAGGTCCCAGCAACACAAGGAGCCCAGAGTGGAAGAAAATGGAACAACGAAGAGACGCTGACAGGGATTCAACAATTTGACACAACTTCTGTAGGGGAATGAGTGTCTGGGGAACAGAGTGCATCCATGGACAGTTGAACAATTAAGTGTTGGGGTAACACAGTGCACAAACTGGACTCTGCACCACTAAAGGTTGTATCCTCCAATTCTTGTTTTTACCGGACTTTTAGAGGGTGGACTGTGTATTTTCCTTTTTAAAAAAAGGAAATTGATTCCTGATATGTTTAGTTTTTGTTATGTTCGTTTATCTTTTTAATGTACCTTATATTGTCTTGTGTAATAGAACTTACTGTTGTTTTTTTCTAAAATTACTGTTGTGTCTTTCATTGTGTGTTTATTCACCGCCCAATTTAAAGAAACCTGTGTGCTATTATTGGTAAATTTCAGGAGTTCCCAGTCTCTTAATAAAACTGGGTGGCGTAGTCGGATATTTTAATGGTGTCTAAGTTAGATTACCTATAAGTGTGACCAGACACCTGTTACACATTGCCACACTCTGTTTGTTTTTGCTTATGGCCGTGGCTATTTAAAAAAAATGTTTAAATATTAAAATGTATGAGCCTGCTTTCCTGCTTGTACATTTGATCTATTCTACTGCCAGGGGCTGAAAACTGAGTTTCTTTCTCAGTTAGGTCATTTGGCATGAGGGGCAGGGGGCACCTCCAACAGTAAGCTACAGTGACAGTCATACCTGGGTGAAGTCTGAAGGAACTACTAACACAAGGTAGGGAGCTGTAATCCTGAGGCTAAGCGCACTGAAATTGTGAAGTGTATATTGCCAAAGTTTGGAAAGTGTAAGAATAGGCCAGCAACAGAGGTGTGACATATATTTGTAACTGTGCATATTAAGAAAGGGGTATTTGGTTTAAGGAGAAGTTGCCTGAAAGCCTTTCCGTGATAAAACAGCCACCCTCATGACCTTCTTTACTGTGCTTTTCCAGAAGGGTAGTATTTTTTTATTTGCTCCTTTGCTTACTGACTATCCCACTTTTTGTTTTTCTTACCCCCTTCCATTTTTTGTTCAGATTTTTAATAAGTGTTGTTTCTGTGTTCTTGTTATGGCTACTTCTAGTTTGTAGAGTTGGAGGTGTAAAGAAGACCCTTGCAGGTCACTTCATAGGCTTTTCTCACATGAAGTCAGCGTCAGGAAATTGCTGTGTTAAACCAGGTTCTGTTTAGTTCTCTCTCTCACTACAGCAAATAAGGTGCAGAAGCACATCTTTAACTTTTTTATGCCTGCTAATTCTTTACAAGCTGAATAATATTTGTTTATAATTTACATTTGCAACAATTTGTTTATCACTAGGATATGAAATTGTGAAAGCTGCAAAGGGATAATCTGATGTTTTTCAAACTACAGAATTTTTGTATGCTCTTTTACCTTAGCTCCTTGTCGACAAGGCTGTTATTACTGATATTAGTCATTTCACTTGAAAGTCTGAATTCTCTGTTACTTATCAAACCAATTAAGCCAGCTCAGTCTCAGGTGGGGGCAAGAGCTTATGTTGGCCACATCAAACAAAAGGCAGATCCATCAGACTATTGACATTATTCTTTACTTGACTTGTTAAGAGGTTTACCTACGTATTGCACTCCATGAGGATTCCATGATCAAAGGATGCCTTCCAGATTTGGAGAGACAAACAGCTGCAAAGGTCCCAGGTATCAAAAACAACACATCATCATCATCATCATTATTTTCATTCTGCTGTTCCTAGTGAGTATGAAGGTTTACAAGAAGAGACTCACTGAACATTTGTTACAAAATAAATTCAGAGTTTCTTGAACAAAATACTAGAAAATTGTGTGCTATTAGGTAATTAAATGGTTATGTATGCCAACAAGGAGCAAGGAGGTGGAATTGATGGAGGTAGGACCCTTTTTGGTGGGTGCCAGGTCCTGTCATGGTGTGTGTTTATTGTTTTGTGAATTCAGCTTCTAACTGAATCTATTACAATAAATTAGAACAACGAATACAACAATCTACCCTCCTCCCCATACACTTCTATATCATACCCTTCAGAAGGAACCAGATTTGAGTCTTTTGCTCTGTTAAAGTTGCACAGACTAACATACATACTATGACGTCTCTGCTTTTTCTTTAGGAATGAGTTCTTGCCAACAGTAAACCCATTAATATTTAACTATTACAACACCACTTTGCTTGGCTTCTAGTTTCCACAGGCTTACTTAGTCATCCAGATCTTCAAAATACTTATCCATTCCATTATTAGTGTTTTTAGTACTTGGTGAACATACGTTTGGATTAACTGGACTTAAATATGGATCAGCATTACTGTTAGGCTGGTTCTCAGCATTCAGTATATTTGCATTTTCTGCTTGCTAGGGTAAAACCTGTAAATGACAGCAGTTAGGCTTAAGTGTTGCTCCATCTTGTGTCTCCGTAAGATATGGAGTGTTGCTATTCGCATTTGCAATAGCCAGTTGTTTCCAAGCTTTCAGAATGCCCTATTTTGTAAGAACGATGTCACAGCTCATACACAAAGGTGAGTGTTAAGCATCATTACAACAAAAGGATTGTATCCACCCCATCTTTTTTTCTTATGCTGGGAGTGTTGTCCTGATTTTTCTTCCCATTGTAGGTGTTTTTAAGTTGTTCTCAGTTTAGACATGTTACATTTTCTCTCCTTAACTGTTTTTTCCTAACTGATTAGTAATTGGATTAGATTGGAACAGCAATATGACCTTTTATTTTTACTTTATGCCTGACAGACTAATTTGGTCATTATAGGATGAACTGAGTATAAGTTATTTTAATAACTAAGTTGATGTGGCTTACTATTATTTTAAATGCTTAAGGTTAAATACCTCTTGAAAACAATCTACAGTAACTACGGAGAGTTGTCATTTTTTTATATGTAACCCTTAGAGATTGAACACTATTTAACTAATGTGTAATTTACAATTAAAACCTCAGAGGCTACGTAGTTAATTTAATGCATATTACATAAAGCCTAACTTTGTGTCCAAATTTAAATATTCAGCTCACAAACCCCAGAGGTTTAGTTACAGCATGTGTCTGCCAAAATGTGCTATACCAATACAGCAATAATTATATGGAACAACGGGAAAATAATTAGTCAAATCCTACCCTACAATAACTAACAATATATAGAGAAAATACTAAAATGTGTCTTAAAATGTAGCCTTACCCTTGAGGAAAAACCCACATCTTCATTATTATGTACTTTTTTAGAAAGATGTGCTAAGAATATTAGAACACTATCATATCCTTCTGAAATTAATGATAATAATGTAACATTAACATTAATTTAATACCGAATTTGCCTATAAAAATATTTGGCAAACTGTCATAGAAATTGTTAAATGAATTCCAGTGATCTTTGGCAACGTAAAACTGGATGACCGCCACTTGAATGGGAAGAGACATGGCAACAGTGTTCTCATCAGATGAAAGCAGGTCTCCCTTTCAAAGAGTAAAGAGCAGTTCAGAGGTGATGCAAATGTGACTTATTTCTCACACACTTTAATTTTCTATGGCATAATTAGTTCTTCTGGACTAGTTCCAGAACTAGTGCAAGGCATACACTTATAACACAAACGTGCAAGTAAGGGGTCTTTCTGCTTTCAAATTTTATTGTTTGTCTGGGCTCCTCTTCCCTGCATGCCCATTCTCTTGAGTATTGTGTGAACTGGATGCAATATGTCTAAAATAAAACTGTGCTGGAAATTATTCAAATTCTGTGCTTACAAACTGTAGTTGTTCTGCCACATGTGAAAATAGGCAGGAATTAAAAAGGACAAGGGAAGAAATATTAATCAGTAAACCACCAAAGGCCAATATCAGGAATCCAACAAATGTAGTGGCTAAACACAACATGTAAACCAAAAATCACAATCTTAAAACGTACACATTGTTTTAAAATAACTTGGCGTTGTTATACTCTGAATAGCTTTGAAAGAATCTAATTTTGGATTCTTACTTGACTCTGACCTACAGTATATACTGAAGCTACAAAGACACATGACATGACTTCCACATTACACCCCTAAAAACAGATAATAGTGATGATGGGAACAAAAATAAATGGAGCCATCCATCGAAAAACAAGCTGTTGTAGTAAAAAAAAAAATTAATAATAAAACATAAATACAAACAAAATGAAAACATAGCATTAAAGTAAAACTGAAATATAACAATCTTCCAAACCTAAATAAGCAAAAAATACAAAGTTATAGGAATCGTAAGATAACTGTGGGGCCAGATTAAGGTGCAAACTGAGGATGCGCCCATCAGACTTGAAGGGTGGTAAAAATGAAAAGAGATTAACAAGTAGGGAGCGTTGGCAATTAAAATCTAAAAATGTTTTGCATTTTGGAGCAGTATTCCTAACATGAACCATTTTAAGATGAAAAACATGAACTATTAAATGAATATTGAAGTGTGCAGGAAGAACAATTTATGTAACTGGATCAACCCATTTAACAGTACCATAAGGACCAAAGAAAAGTAGAACCAACTCAAAAGATGGAAGTCTTACGCAGATGTCCCACATAACAAGCCATGCCTTCTGCTCTTCCTGAAACTCTGAGGAGAATGTATTTCAATAATCTGAGAATTTGTAAGCAGAGGCTTCTGCCATTTTTAATTTTTCATTAAGTCATTTCCGCATGTTGCATAACCTAGTGAGGTACTCAACCAGACTAGGTACCAACAATTAATCAACTCTAACTAAGAAGGTTTAAATCCATATAAGCATTCAAAGAGAAACATCTGACAGTAATTGAAGAGTGATATGAACCTGACAGAGAAAGCCTCATCACCTCAGGTAGCCTGGCTCCAAACTCCAAACAAAGGCAGGCTTATGGCCTCCACTTGCCCAAAAAAAATAAGGCAAGCACTTAAACAAGGAAAATGTCCAGAAAAAGGTGAATGGAAAACTGAGAAAAAACCTCTAGCCAAAAACACAACACAGTCCTTTTAAATTGTTAATATTCATTGAAGAGGTTTCAAAAAAATTGCAACAAAAGGCAAAAGCACAAACAGGTTTGATTAAAAGTGAAAACATTCAATAACACAAACCAGAAACAGCACTTAATAACTAAAGCAGAAGGTCAAAACCACAGAATCCAAATCCAGAAAAATGCACAGACCAAACAATGACCAGTTGCAATTACAAAGCTTCTGTTTTATCAGGTATTTCTCCTTAAATAGTGGGGGTGGTTCCCCAATTTTAGCATCAGATGTCTCTATCCCCTAGGCTCAATGTACAGAATAAGTAAGAACATCGCTAGAAAGACAAAGAACCATAAAACTAACATTATTCATAAAAAACAAAATAATCAATGAACAAATTATGAAGTAAATCATAAAACATAAAAAGAAAATTGAGAAAATCAAATAGCATTTAGAAAATAATATGTAAAATACAAAGTAAAAACAGAAAACACACTTGAGCCATGGGTAAAACCCTCACGCCCTCACTTAACCATGACAGAAAAGTATTTTTAGATGTGAACCCCTGAAATATATTTCATGATAGTTCCAACTGATTCTTCTACTTTCTCACACCCAAAAGTTTAATTCCTGGTTATGTTCCTGGTTGGAGCTATACTGTCCCACAAATTTCCTGACAAATGGTAAACTATACTCATGCCTTTTTCTCTAAAAAGATAACTATCATGGAACAGAATGATGTTTTAATGAATATTTGGCACTTAATCTTGCCTTAGAGCAAGGGTCTCCAACAAGTAGCCCGCCAAAGGGTTAATGAATCCCACATAAATTTGTGCCTGTCTTGTGCCCTGTGTTGGCTGGGATTGGCTCCAGCAGACCCCCGTGACCCTGTGTTCGGATTCAGCGGGTTGGAAAATGGATGGATGGATGGATTAGTCAAATTAGGGTGAGCAATCTTTCCAAAAAATCATATCACGATCCTTTTAACACAAAATCACAATCCACAATCTGAATTGCAATCTATCTTTTCAAAGTGGCATACACTTAAAGAGAATATCCAGACTCAAAGTCATCAAGACCTAAGTAACACTTTATTTTAAATTTTAAACAAAGTTGAATTCAATTATTTTCTTGTTTGCTAGCTAAGCGGAGTTAAGGATCATGCCCCGAAGCTGGCGAGTGAGTGAGGAAGGCCCCTCCCCTCGGCCTGCTACATGTTTCTCGGATTCACGCAAATAAATCAGTACCACATGCGAACTATGATACATAGCGAAATGAGAGAAGTCACAAAATCAACCGGAATGTTCAAGCAAATTATAGAAAAAAACTCGATCTAAATCTGTTAAGTAGTTCCCTCGTGAAAATCGGGCAGACATACAGACATTGGATGTTATACATTGTATATTAGTAAAACTTCAAAATAATGAGCAGTTAAAGTCTCAACCACATTCTCCACATTTTTGGAGCTTAGTAGAGCCAGATAACTATAAGAATCTTCACCAAGCAGCTCTGAAAATGTCTGTTTTGTTTGGGTCTACATACCTCTGTGAGTCTGCCTTTTCTGACATGAATGTCATGAAATCAAAGTTCAGAACAAGACTTACATTTAAATGACTCCATAAGAGTGAACCCAAGTGGCTACACTCCACAATACACCTCTCTTGTTGACTCCATGCAGTGCTAATCATCAGACTAACTAAAAAACACATCACACATGCAACTGGGCATGTGAATACTCTTGTGAAGTGAAACAGTGACATGTAACAAAATGACAAATGAATAAGTCATATCTGTGTATTTGCAATTGCATTGTTTTGTTTTGACAGCATTCATGTTTTAATTCAATAGTGTGAGATACACTAGAAAATGCATACAGACATACAAAATGCACTTGCATGTGAACTAAATATTTTTTGTGATGTTTTAATGCAAAATGTGAGTTGTGGACACCAACATGTAAATGTTCAGGCAAAACAAGCTTATTCAGTTTGTTTGGGTTGAAATAAGCTATGAGAATAAACATTAGAAAACATGAGTAGCTCTTGGCCATTTTCATTTTGAAAAAGTAGCTCTCAGGGGAAAAAAGGTTGGAGACCCCTGCCTTAGGAGAATTACATCATTGGATGGAGGGAACAAGGTCATTTATACCAACCATAAACGTCTTATTTAACTTTGAACTACAGTTTTAATGTTTTATATTTGGTACTTGGTATCCTCTTTCTATAAAGAACAATCTAGGTATTTTTACCTACCACAGGTTTTATCTAGTCTTATTTGGTGTTCTGACAATGTTTTCATCTTCCAGTGCTTGTATTTCATTTAAAATCATTATTGTCTCACTGAGGGAATACATAAGTAAAACACTTACAATACTAAAGCTGTCTGTGTCTGCCAGTACTATGGTGGCTCTTTTGGCATCATGTACTTTAGTACTGGTGGAGATTCCAAGAATTCTTCAAGATCTTGATATGTCTCCTATTTGACCTCAATTCTATATGATTAGGAGCTCATATGGTAGCTATCAACTGTGGAAAGGTATCTGCTCATGCAATTAACCATTCAAAGAAATCTTGACATCCAGGGATTTGCCTGATTGCTTGTGCTTTATCCTTGTCAGGCCTCACACTTTTGCGATTTTTCCACGCAATAAATATAAAAGAATACTGCTTTTCTGAACCTCGAGCTGCCCAACACCATTAAGACTTCCAACAGGTCTTCTACATTTCATACCATTATTTCTCTTGACACCTACTGTATCTTTTTAGGCTTCTACTTACTACTTTCTTCATGTACGATTGTCTATGTTCCCGTTTCCTGCTACTTACTTACTTGAAACAACACCTCTTCAGACTGTTCTACCAACATCAGGCATCAATTACAAGAAGTGTGATATGTCTTTGTCCAAAATGCCAGCATCTGACGATCTTTGATAAGTTAATCTCCGCACTAGGAAACACAGGGAAATGTTTAATGAATGAAAACCAGAAAACTGAAAAGATAATATGAAATGTTAAACCCAGAAAGTCAAATGATGTTTAAACTAAGCCACAACACTAATCCCAAACACAATATATCTAAATACTAGAAGTGAAAGTCTAAGCCCTTATTTCTCGGACAAGAACACACATGTATCCACAATCACTTGGACAAAGTCTCCCACAAGACATTGACTTTATAATGTAATGCTGATGATATCACTTTTGGGATAATGCATAATAAGCATAATGGCAACACCTATACAAAATGGTGGCATCTACTAAAACTCAAAATGGTGCTATGGTAATTTTTAGAACAAAGCTTAAACTTAAAAATTATTAGAAAACATAATATGTTATGTGAGTTTCCTCTTGGGAATTAATAAAGTATCTATCTATCTATCTATCTATCTATCTATCTATCTATCTATCTATCTATCTATCTATCTATCTATCTATCTATCTATCTATCTAACTATCTATAAAGTTTAACTAAGTATATTCCACTAAAACAAAAGTATATTTTTAATTCATCATGATTTAAAACCATAATAATAAACTTTCTAAAAAATTCTGATTTTCAGGAAAAAATAAATAACAATGTCTCAGTATCAGTGCACACAAAGTAGCAGCAAGCATATAAAAGATCACAAGAAAAGATGCAGTTGGATGACAGGCAAAGATCTTAACCAGGACATTCTGAAAAAATAAGAGTGTCAGAATGTAAATGAGTGCCAAAAATCAAAAGTCAAAAGCAAATGTCTTAAACTGCAAAATCAATGAAAAAGTTATTTCAAGAAGCACAAAGAGGTTTGGTGTATTTGCAGTCTCAGGAAATGCAGTGGTAATTGCCTGGTGACCGCTTATATTATTGAGCCAATGACATCAGGCATTGTGACCTTTCTGGGTTGCTATTGAGACAACAAATAAACAAATGGCGTCACACATCTTCAGTGAGTGCCAAAATGAAAAGTCAATGTAGAAAGCTTAATGTTCATAATTAATGAATACATTTTAAAAATATCCATTTGAAAGACAATACATTGTGTTGCAGCCATAATAATTGGGTCCTTAGTATTCAAAAAACTGAGGAGATGATCCATAACAAGCTCCATAAAGTAAATAACCATGACAAGATGGTAACAGATTTGTGAAATACCTGTGAGTTCCTGATTTTAAAATGATTGTTGTTTCATACAATAACACAGGTTTTCTTTATCTGTTAGTATTCTGCTATGTAGCCTACCATATATTAAAGATTTGATTTTCTTTCCACATAGTAGGAAGTATTGTCTAAGTATAAAGAACCAACTTCATATGCAAAGAACCCTACCCGGAATAAAATGGTGCTTTGTCAAGCAATAGTCCAATAATAATAAAGTAATAAAGTAATAATAAAGTAAAACAGCTAAAAAGTGCCAATAAAGAACCATTATTTTTAAGTGTGTGAATGAAATGTAGCCATTAATTCAGTAAAGCTGTGTGTCTTTCTGAAACCAAGTGACTCAAGTAGGGACTCACTGAATCAAATGAATATTTACAAGATATGAGCAAGATAAAATTAATATTTAATGAAGAAACTATTAGAAGCATTCTGCCTTCACACCATACACTTCCACAGTATATTCCCCAAAAGGCATCAGATTTTCTTCTTTCCCTTTCTCTTAATATACAGTTGCATATACAAATTATGACAGTAAAGGTAATGCCAACAAAATGCTGAGCTAGGCAGGCCAGGCCTCCCCATCCATAACAAATTTTCTTGAATTCTAAAGGTGGGTAATATAATCCTACTAACATGTCCTAGATCTGCCCCTCCATACACTTGTTACTTTTAAGGGCCATTTCAATGTACATTGCATTCTGTATATATTAGGGCAATAACACAAAATAAACAAAATATACTGGGAAAGGTCAGTCTGTGTAATTCCTGAAAACACCATATTGCTAAATTTCCCCTTTGTGTAAATTAAATTCCATCTATGTGTTCAGGAATGGTCCACCAGGATATTTCTAGCCACTGAGTGTTTTGTAGGAGGCTTGTCATCAGATTATAATAACTCTGTAAAACACAAGCTAAAAGAGGACAGCTTTGAAACATTTCAGAAGATATCCCCATTCCTTAAATCTTCACGTAATCAACCATTTATTTTTGCCACAATTTTTTTCCGCTTGAACAAATAAAGAACAAAGATGAACAACTGATGTGCTTCACCAGAACTAAAAAGAAAAGGAAAAGTTGCCGCCTCGTATGCTTTTCAACAAATAGCCTTTATTTCAGATGTCAGAGTGAAACAAAGTCATGTCACTTACAAGGGAAGTCAACCACATCAGCTTTGCAATAACAGCCGAGGAATGAAATCGATAAAAATGACCTGTCAGAATTTGCCCAGTCTGTCTCTTGAAAAATATAAGTTTGAATTTATTTAGTATGAAACAAAGATCAAGAATGGCTTGAGGAGGCGGATTCTGATATTTTTTATGAGGGCTTGTTGTCATACTTAATATTTTCTCAAGCTGAAGATGATATATTGATATTCTTATGACAGAAAGAGGAATTTCACAGCTCTGTGTAGAGGACAGAGCTAACAGTTGTGTGATCATTCACCCTACGTGTTAAATAATTTGTCTTATTGTACATGATCAGTTTTTAAAATAGTTTAGTGTTTAACTGTCCTGACTAAGTGAAATAGATCAATGAATTGTATGTTTACAGTACACTGAAAAAAATTAAAGCCTTGGTTTACGTTTATGAACTAGTTTGTTTAGGGTAAGCTATTGATCTTTATTTTATGTAAAACTATTGGCTTAAATGGGTTTAGAAAATGAATGAATGGTCGAATGCAGGGTATATTTTTCTATAACCGTAAAATATTGCAGTTATAAAGAGTAACCCAGGTATCTTCATGATGTTATATGAATAAACACCTCGGTTACTTTGAAAAATGAATGGGACAACGAAAGCAGTTAAGTGGCAGCAGAGACAGTGCACTCCGTGTAAAATAACAGCACCCAGCTTCCACTTGCCTCTTTCTCTTTGTGTTATTTATGTATAGCAGTTTAATAATACATTTTTAGTTCTGACCTTTCATTTACTAAAACAGCCTATATTCTTATATGCCTTTATGGGGGTGCAGATAACAAGGACTGAAAGTAACTAAGCACATACATGTTTGTATCAGTAGGGATTTGCACAGCACCATCTACAGGAAACTCAAGGAAATACAGAGTTTAGCTGCAAATAAGGCATTTTCAGTGCAACAAAATGAAAATGAAATTTATGGTTGGTAAAGAATGGAAAACCAACAAAAACAACGTATCCATCATTGTAATTAACCGCAAAGTTTGAAGAGGATACCAGAAGTATTTAATGTCTACAAGAAGAGGTGGAAAACCTGAAACTAGCAGGGCTGCTCTTTGCGTTAGCTAAGCATGCACATGGAATGCTATTTTCTAAATGTGAAGGTAAACAATCACACTTTTCCTGAACTGAACTCAGAAAATAAGTAGTATGATCATTTACCAGTAACGGCGCACTGCAGATAATGTGCAGTGAATACATTTGACTTATGTATTGATAGTTTTCATACTCTTTCTCTGTACATGTAGCATTCGTTTGCTCAGAGGTTGATGCGCTTGCTGCTTCCTGAGCAGCTCTTCTTTTCTCCACCGTAGTAGCCTGCTTCTGCCCTTCTTTTGTCGACATCTTTTAAAACTGATTAAGTCAGTGTTTGTTTTGCAATTACTTAGTACGTTTTCTTTAATTTTTCACTTAAGCTGGCATTTAAGTCTTCAATCTGCCTCAAGAATGATTTAAGATATAAAGAAGTAGGGGAAGTGACGGCGAAGGTGGTAGGGATGAGAACGGCGCTCGTATACTTGCATAGCATGGCCGCCCTACTGACCACCGCTGAGAGTTGATGCTACAATAAAATAAAATAAAAATAAAAAGGAAATAACCTTGGAGGTCAATCATCACCTGAAAGCAGATAGTAGATGTCACGTAGCATATTTGTACTAAATTTCAGGTCAATAGGTCAAACGGTTTGCGAGCTACAGGTGATTTAAAATCCTGGACAGACAAACGAACAGCCACGGTAGCGTATTATATATAAAGATACGAAGTACTAATTAAGAAAATGAAATGACTTAGTACAAACTTTACTTTAAACGATCTGTGAAGTATGTAGAAATTGTGGCCAAGCTGACTTCTGCTAATGAAAACTAACTACAAATGACTAAAAAAGCATTAGAAAACTACATAAATAAAAGCAGAGGGAAAACCAAAAACTAAACTCAAATGAAAGTTGAATACTTAAAAATTAAATTAAAATTAAAATAGGTTTTCAAGTAGCACAAATGAGTCAGGAAATTTGCAGAGGAGAAATAGCCCTCCTCCCCGTAATTAAATTGTTAAAATTTGGCATGGTAAGCCCATAGTCAAATTCTTTGACAACTGACAATAAAGTGATCCAATCAGTTTGTCTTATTCCCACCATTTGCCAACGTTATTCATGCACAGTTCAGTTTGAAGTAACAATGATTCATGAAACACAGTGAAGCCAAACTTAATGACCAAACATTTCAACAAACAACCCAGAGTTGGAGACGAACGGCTGAACATTTGATCTGACCTCAAGGTGCTGAATCAGGGAAGAGCTCCAGAGATGGTAGTTTAGGACAAATTAAATCCATCATCAAGTTATAAAATGTGTAACAATTAGAATATTCTGGAAAATCACAATACTTTTACTCAGAATAATATGTAAAATATAACTGCTTTGAAAACAACAGAGCAAGAAAAGCCCTTTCCTTATGATATGCAAACACAAATACTGGTGCAAAAAAACATGTAAAAAAATGTGAACTGTGGAGCTCACTGGATTATAATATGGAGCCCACCTCATCAGAGTCACTTTATGATGAACCTAAACATTTTCTTGTCCTTGTGTATCTTTAATTTTCTGAAGGTGACTTGATGGTTTTGATTGACAGTATAGCATTTTCTTTTTTACTCAATTTCTTGCCACTTTTTTGAGAAGTAATTTTTTGTTTCTGGGTACAATGTCAAGT